>NC_039365.1:30913493-30928242 GCF_003573695.1 Papaver somniferum
AAAAAAACAAAAAAAAAAAAAAAAAAAACAGGGAACAATACGTGAATCAAATAAATCCAGCGGGAAAAGAAAAGGCCAAATTCTCTATTTCTTCTAGAAGACAATTTTTTCAACTTTCAAAACCCTCCTCTCAAATCTTCCCCTGCACTCTCCCCATCTCTATTCTTCTCTGAAATCCGAACTTGTCAAAACAAAAATGGCGCGTAATAAGGTGATTCTTCTTCTTCTTCTTCTTCTTCTTCTTCTTCTTCTTCTTCCGGAAAGTTGTAATCGTTATGTTGTGCTATTAGTTTTGTAAAACCCTCATTATGAATTTTCGTTGATTTGTTTGACAACAGGAGGCATTGATTTTACTGATTGATGTTGGTCCATCTATGCACAAACTTCTTCCAGAGGTTGAAAAAATATGCTCTATGCTTGTACAGAAAAAGGCATGTCTCTTTTTTTCTACCCCCAATTTGTTTAAAAATCTATTTTACTCTTATGGAGATTTATCGGGTTCAAAGTATCGTTTTGTTTGATTTTGTTGCAGCTAATTTTCGGCAAGTACGATGAAGTGGGTGTCGTTCTATTTGCAACTGATGGTAATTTCTGATTTCTTCAGTTCCTATAATGTTATGTTGTTTGATGAAATGCTCGATGTGAATGGTTGATTCCAGTCTTTGTTTAGCTCAATCTTGTGCTACTTACATGAGCTTTTTAATGTTTCTGATTTCTGAATTGAGGAATCGAGAGGATGATGATGTGGTAGAGTAATTGTAACTTGTAAGAATGAGTTTTGAGTCAGAAGTGGTCTTGTTGGTAGGCACTAAAAACCTAGGCATTGGGATCAATTTATTGTGGTATGGATCTCGTTAGAATCTGGCTATGATACGATAAACCCTCGGGTTCGGATGTTACTATGGTGAAGTTTTTGACTCTCAGTGAATCAATTGCATGTGTACTTTTGTTGTAAAATTTTTAATTGAAGCTGTTCAAGTTGGAAATCTTTTTCGTCTTCTTAGTTATCTAGTTGTGGATAAATGTGTAATCTATGTTATTGTTTGGAATCCTCAGATACTGATAATGAGCTGACAACTGAAGTGGGCGGTTATGAACATGTGGTGGTATTACGAAATTGTAAAGTTGTTGATGGAGATATAATAGAAGCGTTACAAAGTTTGCCGAGGGGAGCAGCTCCTGGTGATTGTATCCTACAGTATGATTTCAATTATTGATGTTTATAACTTAATATATGGGTGTTATTTGTATTTTGATGTATAAATAGTTGGTACCAAAAGCCTTCTTATTAGAATGGTGTAATCCTTCTGAAATACCAGTCTTTTGAGCCTGTAGTGGTTGTCTTCTACGAAGTCATTAGGCATCATACTTTACTA
This sequence comes from Papaver somniferum, assembly GCF_003573695.1. Classification (NCBI taxonomy): domain Eukaryota; kingdom Viridiplantae; phylum Streptophyta; class Magnoliopsida; order Ranunculales; family Papaveraceae; genus Papaver; species Papaver somniferum. The sequence continues at coordinate 30,914,870 of NC_039365.1, forward strand.
GTTGGGTTCGGTTAGTCATCTATATTTGTTTAACTTAGAGGTGACATCTTTAAATGCCCCTACGATTGCCCATTGCTTATGAGACAAAGCTCAACTTGTGAGTCAATGTTGTGCCTCCTGATAAGTGCTACACTTACTAGATATTTTTTTTTACGGTGAGTGCAGTACTAGGTTAGGTTTGTGGTTTCATGGTGGCCTGCGTTTTATATCATGACAATTTTTATTTTTTAATTACATATCTACATATACTTTTTCATAAGGATTTTTAAAATGTGTAGTCCACATGCTATTCTTACTGAAGTGAAGATACTATGTTTACTTGGTCTAGGTAAACCATGCGATTCATATCTGAAATACATAGAAGCAAATTAGCTTTTAAATTGCTGAAATGACAAGGCACAGCGCCAGCTTGCCTCTCTAGTTCCCCTTAGTCCTTGATTTTCTTGACTTGGTTCTAGTTCTTGATGCCATTGTGGTGGGTATGGATATGATGATAAAGAAATTTGGTCAAACCAGCAAAGGAAAGAAGCGCCTTTGTCTTATAACAGACGCGAAATCTCCCATTAAAGATCCATATGAAGGAACGAAAGAGGATCAAGTCGACACCGTTGCTGCACAAATGAATGCTCATGGCATGAAACTGGAATCAATTATCGTGCGGGGAAGATCAAGTGGGGATGCGGCTAAGGGCTTCATGGAAGAAAATGATTCTCTATTAGTTCATTTCTCAAAAAAAGCTAGTGCAAAAACAGTTTATGTTGAAAGCCCAACTTCGTTGTTAGGTGCAATTAGAACTAGAAACATATCTCCAGTCACGACATTCAGAGGAGACCTTGAGCTGAGCCCAAAAATGAAGATTAAGGTGAGAAAATGTGACAGCTGTATTTCAGTGACTGTGTTGCATTATCATGGCTTGTTTATGTTTTCTATACCTTATTGACATTCCGAATTACTTATTATCAGGTGTGGGTATACAAGAAAACAGCCGAAGAGAAGTTTCCTACTCTAAAAAAGTACTCTGATAAAGCACCTCCTACAGATAAGTTTGCTACTCATGAAATCAAGGTAGATTATGAGTACAAAGGAGTTGAAGATCCTACTAAAGTCATACCCCCAGAACAAAGGATCAAAGGTTATCGCTATGGACCTCAAGTGGTTCCTATTTCATCTGACGAATGGGATGCTGTCAAGTTCAAACCAGAAAAGAGCGTGAAACTTTTAGGGTTTACAGATGCTTCCAACATTATGCGGTAACATATAGTTGCTTGATCTGGTTACCAGTGATTTCTTATTCTCATTGTAAAACTAAAGTAGTTGTGTTACCCAAAGTCTGAATCTCTTTGAACATCACATCACCTTGTCTTCGTTTCTCTGATTTTTGCTGTTTGGTCTGGGTTATGCATGTGATATTTTACCTCAGGGCACTATTATATGAAGGATGTTTCCATCTTCATTGCTGAACCTGGCAACGGGAAGGCCACTCTTGCAGTTTCTGCCTTGGTAAGAGCAATGGCGGAAATGAATAAAGTCGCGATTCTCCGTTGTGTATGGAGACAAGGTCAGGCGAGCCTAGTTGTTGGGGCTTTAACACCCAACCCTTCAAACGTAGATAATATCGTAAGTCCTATCATGCATTTAAACTATATGTATACATGATATTTACATAGATCTATGCATAGAAATTTTATCTTCAGCTTTTATTTTAATTCTTAACATAATTCAGCATGTTTGTGAATCTTGTTGAGCAGCCAGATTCGTTTTACTTCAATGTGCTTCCATTCGCTGAAGATTTTCGAGAGTTTCAGTTTCCATCGTTTAGCAACTTGCCTTTGTCAATGCAGCCGAATGAGAAGCAACAAGAGGCAGCAGACAATTTGGTTATGATGCTTGACCTTGCACCCCCAGGCAAAGAAGAAACTCTGCGGCCTGAATTTACACCTAATCCTGTCCTTGAGGTTCATCCTTTGCAACCATTTCATGCTTGTAGTTGTAATTGGGCGGTCATGATTCATAGATGCCTACCCTAGACTATTTAACTATTCTGTTTGCATGCACATTTTCTACTACCTCTGTTAATAATGATATTGCATGCCTTGTGTGGTTTTAGCTGCAATAATTGTTTTGGATCTGGTGCCTAATTATATCGGCGTTCTGCTTCACTGTTCTTCTGATCTTATGTGGCCATTCATATTTCAGCGTTTTTATCGTGTGCTCGAGATAAAATCAAAGAAACCAGATGCTGAAGTGCCTCCACTTGACACAACACTAAAACGGATAACTGAACCTGATCCAGAACTTTTCCAAGCAGTTCGAGCTGAAGGAGAATCCAAAGGTTGTAAATACTTCCCTCATTTAATATTTTGATAGTTCTGAGGATGGTTAAAAATTCTTAAATGCACTTGCACAGACTTTTATTTATATACACTTGACCTATTTGAAGTTACCGTGTTAAGGAAATCGTTTTGTGATGTAGATTAAGAAGTCTGCCAGACGATTATTGAATGAAAAGCCCTCAAGTTCACATAAAGATGAACTGGAAGGTGCAGTAGATGCCCTTGGTCATCAAGCAGTCCTTTCTCTTAAAAACGAATCATCACAAATGGTTGACAAAGTTGGGAGTGAGACTCCAATTGAAGATTTTGAGGCCATGATGACACGTAAAGGTCGTGCAGACTGGGTCGATAAAGCCATCAAAGACATGAAAAATTTAATATTTGACCTGGTAGAGAACTCCTATGAAGGGAATACCTACCAGAAGGCAGTGGATTGTCTGGTTGCACTTCGCAAGGGATGCATTCTTGAGCAGGTACATCATTTTCAGTATTTTGGTTAAATTTCCTGATTGTATATCTGTGGTTACTTTGTATTTGAGATGGTTGTCATTGAAAAAAAAAAACAATTTTAAGATGCTTATAATCTTTGGTTTTTAAGTCATGTTCTGATCTGAAGAGCCAGTTTCTGGTTTCTGGTTTTGACGTTAGAACTTAAAAGGATTCTAGTGTGTATCTCCATGATTTACCTAATCCGTTTCAGTTTTTTTTTTAAAGATACGCTGGGATTCTGGTATGTTGGCTGGAGATTTCTGACAGATTGTTCTTTTTTCAATGATTTTTTAGGAGCCTAAGCAGTTCAATGATTTTCTGCGCCATCTTTGTAAGTTTTGCTCAGAGAAATACCTCTCGTCCTTCTGCAACTTCCTTGCCTCCCAACAGATGAGGTTGATAAGCGACACAGAATCTTCAGACAGGTTTATTTTCTTTCTTTTTTTCCCCTTGACCCTAAGCACTCATCAAAGTTTTTCACAATATACGTCGTGACTTGTTTCTCACTCGTTTTCTGTGTTCTCAATCAAATTGTTCCCTTGGACAGTGACGTAACAGATGAAGAAGCCGGAAGTTTCTTGGTCAAAACTGAACCTGGTGTTTAGGTGAATAAAAATCTTTTGTTGAACGTACAGTTGGAGAAACAGACAGGTTGTGACAAAAGAACATTCCTTTTTCCAGAAAGAAGTTGTAACGAGTTCTGTCAGCCATTTTCTACCCAATTTGGTTGATGCATTTTGTTCCCATCGGTAACATTTGTTAGAGAAAGTTAAGGCAGTCCTCCAATTCATGATGTTGAGATGCAGCTTAATTTTTCTGATGGCTATCTCAGTCGCGATTTCGTTTTTGTATGAACTTTTGTATCTCTGGATCTTGGGATTTTTGCACTAAGGGAGCTTTGTAAATTCTACCTTCTCACCATGGCATGCATGGACCACAACTTATTTCCTACATGCTAGTCATTCCATGTTCACGGAATGTGTTGAAAATATTAGTGAATCTGAGCCAGTGTGATCTCTGCTTCTACTGTCTGTACAGTTTTAGAGATGACATTTCATGTATTTTTGTTTTTTTAGATCGATTTGCATTTCCAGTGTTTTAGTTATAATGGCCCAAAGAACTTTTGGAACAATAGCCAGAAGAGATTTAACTGCTCATAATCTCCCATACTTCAACGGCATAAGGGGATAATTTGACAGTCCGATGGTGTATCATGTAGCAATATTTTGCCATAAAGGAATGAGTAAAATTAGCGCGACTGGTGACTTCATCTTCTCCATAAGATTGATTTCCCATTTTAGGTCCAAAAGCCTCAATTCTGATAGTGATGTCTTGATCTCCTTCGGTGCACTACTGATGCTTTTCACTTCAGAGTCACCTTTGGTTGTCGTAATGGTAGTTCTTTGGCTTGGTGTAGGAATTGCCTCCATGACTTCGCCTCTGTACGTATCCAAGTATCTCCTACAAAATTGCGAGGTCGCGTTGGTAGGACTAACTGTTTGTAACCCGTTATAGGGGCGGCATGGTTTATTAGAGGACGGCATTTTAATAGGACAAAAAGGGTCATTACATGATCATTCAAGGTGTCCCTTATTAAAAAAATACTGGAAATGACAAATTAACCCTCATAATTGATAACCTAGTTTAGTGTTAATGATTAATTTCACTTATATTAACTCAAAATCAAAACCAAAATCAGATTTTTAGAGTTAAAAAAAAAAGTTTAGAGGAGAAGGTCAATCTCAATCAATTGAAGAAATTAACCAACAAAATGAACAACCAGGACCTGAAAATGACCGGGTATACTTCTAAATTAGTCCCAACTAGCTTTTTGTTGCTCAAAGTTATCTAAGGTACGTAAAAAAATTCAATTTTTTTACATTTTCAGAGCTAATTACGGTTGGAATTGTGCTCATAACCAACCGTAAATCGAAGTTACGGTTCGTAAAAGATGAACTACCAACCGTAACTGGTTAAATTTGAAGAAAACCCAATCGTAAAACCAGTTACGGTTAGTAACTAAATGTTCGATACGAACCGTAAACCAAATGCTCGATACCAACCGTAACTGAGTTACGGTTCGTAACCAAATGCTCGATACCAACCGTAACTGAGTTACGGTTCGTAAACTAAAATGGTTACCAACCGTAACTGAAGAAAATTCTCAGATATAAGAACATACGGTTGGTAATTGAACTATTACCAACCGTAACAACATCAAAATATCCAGTTACGGTTCGTAATTGAGTTAAAATCAACCGTAACTCACATAAACCCAGAAATTTCAATTTCAATTTTCATCTAAAACCCTAATTTTCGATAGAAATTAAACTTAAATCGAACAAAATAAACCAAATCGTAATCGGGTTTTCAAAACATACCTCATATAAGTCATTACACTACACTTGATTAATTTTCGAATCGCTGATAATCGAAGACGATGAAATTTTGAGTTTAATGGAGGTTACGGTTGATGGGAGGAGGAGAAGAAAAGAAAGAAAACAAATTTTCAATTTAGCTTTGATTTAGGTTAAAAAATGGGGAGGGTAATCTAGTTAATTTACACCCTCTACAGGACATCTCCTAACCAACTAGAGGGACATTACTATCACACTGCCGCCCCTCTAATAAACCATGCCGCCCCTATAACAAGTTACAACAGTTTGCTTTCTGCAATTGGTCATCTTTTTGCCCACTTGGTAAATTTTCTTTTCGTTGATCAGGCACCACAAGCCTGGAAATGGATGTTTGTGGTGGTAGCAGGTCCAGCTATCTTTCAGTTTCGACTAATGTTGTCACTTTCGGGGTCGCCTATTTGGCTCTACATGAAGGACAAGAAAGAGGAGGCAATCGAAACTTTATGTTTGCAATCACACCTGTCCCTCTTCCGGCCGTGAGTAGATTTGAGACCATTACTCGTTTCCAGAACAATACCTGTGGAACTGTGTAACATGCTTGGAGGCAACCTCAGGATGTGGTTTCCGATGCTTCCCCATAAGAAACCTCTATTCGGCGCCATCTTATTCTCAAACTTCTCCAAAATACAGTTGGGTTGTGTTTATCGAAAAACTTACCAAATGGTCATGGTCTCCTAGGACCCAAGCATTTGATGTATTTGTGGAATCCTGATGTATTTGTGGAATCTTAGTTGGTGTACTAGTACCTAATATCTTAGTACCATTTCAACAGAAAAATGGTACTCTGACTGAACAGAATAGAGAGATGTTCTAATATCATAAGTGACATTATAATAAAAATTGAGACTTAAAAGGTTGTGTTGGCGCTAGAACATATGTCAATGAAGCTAAGGGTAACTCCAACAAACAAAATAAATGTTTAGTATCAAAAACTTGAATTTGATTTTTCATCAAACTACCTACTTGGTGGTGGTTCCTATATCTGGCTGCAATTTTGTGCTTCAGGATATATGAAAGACTGGTTCCCAAAACATACTCATAGAAACAAAGGCAAAGGAAGAGGATCATTTGCGGACATCAACCAACTCGACATCAAATACCAGCCATGCGTTTTGTGGAATTTGTGGAGGCATTCCTTTAGCTCCATAACTAAAACACAAGAAGACAATATATTTTAGTAAAAAGAGTCATGCAAAATAGAAAAGGGTAAAAAGGCAAAACAGCATATACACACCCCATTGATGGTGGGAGAGTGAGTCTTCTTTTATCACCAACACGCATCCCTGATTAAAACACAATACCGAAGTTACATGTAGAACAGGATTGGAATTAATAAAATGGAACCACAGGCTTTTGATCAAGTTCAGAATGCATACCCTTGACACCGACATCCCATCCCTTGATAACTTGCCCTACACCTGTAAAAAGAATATTTACATATCAGAACATTTACTAGAACTACATTTGCTAAATTACAAATTAGGGAAAGTAAGAATGTACCTAATCGGAACTGAAAAGGTGGTCCCCTGATATTTGAGTCAAATATTTTCCCATTGCTCTTTAATTTACCAATGTAGCGCATTGAAACCTAAAACCCAGTAAACGATTGTAAATCAATCAATTGAATTTTTAGAGTAATGCTTATATTTTTCACTCACTAGAGTAACAAGGTAACCATAAGTGACATACCTTGCTTCCATTATCAGCTTTTTTTGCATCGGCTTTGCCCATTCCTAACTCCTCAATAACCATACCATTATCAAAAGTTCTGACTTGAGATCGCTTTTTCTCCTTCTTGTCTTCAGTTACCACAGTAGGTGCTTTCTTTTCTGCTACCTCTTTACTTGCACTTGCATCACTCTCTTGGGCTTTATTCTTTTTCTTATTTTTCTTTTTCTTAACCTGACCATCATCTTGATCAGCGTTATCAACACTCCTGCACATATCACACTGTTATTCTCCAACTCTATCTAGCACACTGATGGTATACATAAGAAGGGTTTCAATAAAACACACATTTCTGAAAATTGTGTGTTCAAATCAAAACATTCGCACAAACGTGCTCTGACATAACCACATTAGCTGATGAACAAGAGTTGTTTACAGTTACGCAAGCACATGTAAACACACCAAGAACAGATGAACACAATTAACCATTAATAATGCACACACGGCAGACTAGGAAAATATTTACATGTAAACAACTTAACTTACTTATCATTTGGTTGTTCTTCCTTAGGTTTGTCTTCTACACGATCCTCTACCATTTTGTCACTCTTTTCCTCATCCTCAGCTACACCTTTTTTACCCTTCTTTCTCTTCTTTTTCGACTTATTGTCAGATTCTTGCCCAATAACAGATGAAACTTTAGCCTCTTCAGATAACCTGCTATTACAAATCAAATGAGCAATACAAAAGAAAAGATTTGGACTACTAATGGTTAAAGATGATGCTTTCTTTGCTCTATCCATTTACAAATATGCTACACATCCTTTGTCTCGATAATAATATCTAAGTAAGAAAGGAGGGAATAACAGCTCACTTCTCAGCATTGCTATCTTGAATGATGCTCTCATTTTTCCTTTTTGCGCCTGCACCTTGAACACTGCCATCTTCTACCTTCTTGCCATCCTTGGTTAAGTTCTTCTCAGATTTAACTTCTTTATTTTTATTTGTAGAGGTGATGGGAAAACCATCTTCATCTTCATCTTCGCTTCCCAAGGCATTATCCTTGACAACAATTTGTTTTTCATTATCAGCACCATCTGACTTCTTAGGATGTTTGCTGTTTGCATTCCCATTTTCAGTAGGTTTCTCATCATCCTCTATCTCCTCAATGACAACTGTTTCAGAAAGCACAAAAGCATCTCAGGTTAGGAACAGTCAGCTATGAATAGCATAAATCTTTTGCCAGTAAAACACATCACCAAGGCAGACACAACTATAAATTTTAGTTACATCAACTAATAAAAAGAACAAATAACAAGTGTAAACAGGTACAGTGGCAACTAACTCCAACCAAACCAAAGCGAAAAAAAAAAAATACTCCACAGCTATTTAAAAAATTGTCAAAAGAGAAACCTTAAGAATCTACGCACATAAAAACTCTTAAGAAAAAACTATTCCCAAAAATTTGGTCCTCTAAATGACATTTTAATCAGATGCATTGTGAACTTAGAGGGTGCAGATATCCAGAAACAGCAAAGGCCATCAAGAGAAATGAACGTATGGTCACTGAAAAACATTACAACTCACAAAAAACGCCAACCTAACAATATGTCATTGTTAGGCGGTTGTATGTGAAACTACTGTATCCAAACTTAAAGATTTTCTCCCAATAAACTCAAAGCTCATTCTACAATAGGTTCACTATTTTACTTTCAACAATGAAAAGTACAGACCGGCCTGAATTAGTGATTTTACCTGCACTCTTGCCTGATGGAAACATATCAAGATCCTCACCATCATCCTCAAGGTACTCATCATCATTATCATTATCAGAATCATAATTGAATTCCTCAGAGTCAGTATCCTCCCCAGAGATACCATCCACAGAGTCACTAAAAACGCAAGTTAAGGCAATCCAATATCCAGAAATTCACACAAAACATCTCAAAATAACTAAAACTAAACGATTTATCTACAAACAAACAATCAAAAGGATACGATTCATCATCATTATAATCATCATGTCCATTACTTCCCAGATAATAACCAGTTAGATGCACACTCCGAGGACCATGAACTGATAAAATTACTTTATCTTCTTCCTCAAATTCAAGATCCAAAGGAGATGTTTCATTCTTCCCTGGCAATAAAGCACATAAAAGAATTGGAGCCTTATCTCCCACAGTACATTCAACTACAGACCTCTGTTTTGTGCCGCCAATACCCAAAGTTGCCTGCAAACATCAAATCAAACTTTCTTAAACCCCTAAGCACCTTAAAACCCTAAACCCTAAAATTTCATGACTATGAAAAAAACAAACCTGAGAAATATGAAGGCGTCCTAGGTCATCATCGTATGTATGAACGAATGGTTTTCCTGCTTTGATTTCAACTCCTACACAGAAGAAAAATAAACATAAGACATAAACCCTAACATTAACTTAAGAAAATCAACATAAAAAAATGTGTGAAATACGAAATTTTGTAGTGATTGTGTGATTTCAAGATGAAAAACTGACCCCAGAAAGCCATTCTTGAGGATTGATTTGGAGTTTGAGAGAAGAATTCTAACAGCGGCGGAGCTTAAACCCCTGCGCTACAAAAAGCGCCGCTTTGTGAAGAAGGCAGAAGTGAAGAGAATTGATACAGTGCCCTGAAAAATGAAAGCGATTATATAGCCGAGAGATTCTTGTAGTCCTGTGATACCAAGGGTTTTACACTTATGATAAGGGGTAATCGGCTGTCAAAATCCGATGGCCGCTAATTTACGGATGAGGGTACCAAAATTAAACTAAAAAGTCCTCTATCTTATGTGAATTGATTCCCTTTTCAGTAATTTGGCACCTCCAATAGCAATGTTGTAAAATTCCAGAACTTCTCTGATAAGGTTAGGGTTACCGAATTCCATAAAATATATTTTTTTTGGCTAAGCCGAAGTCTATTATTGAATAGAAATGTCTACAAAGAAGGTTGACAAGAAGAGAAGTCAAAGGACCTTTCTTTTTCTTTTGAAAAGAGATCAAAGGATCCCAAACACTTAAATACTATTGAAATTTATAACACGAAATTTTGGAAGCTCAATAGAATTTAGGAAATAAGGTCATACCTAAGTACTTCACTTTCCTGTAACAATAATAAGCTTCACGATAAGTATGATGAAACTGAATTGAAACATAACTCTTCCGAATTATTTTTGTCTAACAAACCATGAAATGTTAGAACTAGTAAATGAATAACAACATTAATAAAGTCCGACCGAATCTTAATACACTCAACACCCCACTTCAAAGCCTATTCTAAGCCCACAATTATACCAAACTAGCTCTACTAGGTAACTTATTGTCGTACCAGAGCCAATACACATATCTCTAAGCACATTGCTTTCAGCGTCCCTAACCATTACTCCAGCACGTGCGACGCTTGAATTTCCCTTAACCGCGCCATCACAACACAACAAAAGTTCAGCTCTCTCCGGTGGACACCAAAAACATTTCATCGGCTCCGTAACCTTAACCTTTATGTGCATAACTCTATATAAATTCAACACTTGCAACTCCTACGAATTATTTCTCATATACCCCTTAAGACGGGAATAAAAATCATGGACCCCTTAAGACGATAAGAAAAATCATGGATCAGGTGAAAGACTCGCTTCTGAAAGAAAAACCAACTCGCTATATTTTGTTCATAAAAAACTTTGTTTCTTGTCTTCCATAATTCAGATCAAATGACTAAGATGGTAACCACCCACAAATCTATTAACATTCTACTTTTACCTTTGACAGCTTTGTAAGAAGTAGAAAGATTTAAATGCGGTGTTGAACAAAATATACCTGCAATCTACGTCAAGATCGAGTCGAGAAAGACAATACCACAAAATATAATCAAAAGACACTTCCACATTCTTACACAAGAAACATTTGTTCGCAAGAGCAACTTTAAATCTACTACTTGCTTTATCAAAAGTGAAAAAGCGGGAGTCTAACAACCACACCCAATATTTCGTTTACGCAATTTTTATGGACTAACTCTAATATATTTCCAAGAGAATCAACTAGACAGTCAGGCTCAATCACGAAAAATACATCCAAGAGTTATATCTCTATTTCTCAAATAAATCTGCAATCGAATAGATAGGAAACTGTGAGCCGGATCAATAAGAGAAATAACTTGAACGGTACCAAAGACCAATATTCAAGTGTCAATCAATTTATATCAACAACCAAAGGTTTGATTATCTAATTGATTGAACTGCGCACAACATGTGATATTTCAATTGTATAAAAAATATATTGCGGAAAAGAAATAACACAGACACCAGAAATTTTATTATCGAGGAAACCGCAAATGCAGAAAAACCTCGGGACCTAGTCCAGAATTGAACACCATAATGTATTAAGCCGCTACAGACACTAGCCTACTACCAATTAACTTCGAACTGGAATGTAGTTGATCCCTAACCAATATCCGACTGATTAAGGTACAGTCGCGTTCCTTACGCCTCTGAATCCCAGCAGAACTTTACGCACTTGATTCCCTTAGCTGATCTCACTCACAACCAAGAGTTGCTACAACCCAAAGTCGAAGACTTGATAAACAAATCTGTCTCACACAGAAAAGTCTAGTGAATAGATAAATCTGTCTCCAACAGAAATACCTACGAGTTTTTGTTTCATCTTTTGATAAATCAAGGTGAACAGGAACCAATTGATACACAAGTCTTATATTCCCGAAGAAAAGCCTAGTAATATCAATCACCTCACAATAATCTTAATTGCATTGAAGCGAAACAAGATATTGTGAATCACAAACGATGAGACGAAGATGTTTATGGGTACTTTTTATCTTACATATCGGAGATTGAATCTCGAGCAAACCTTAGAAAAGATATTAATCAACACGATAGAACAAAGTAAGATCATAATATGCAACTACAGAGAAAATAGTTTTGTCTGGCTACAGAATCCCAATGAAGTCTTAAAGTCGTTAACCTATAATGGTTTTATAAAAACCTAGGTTAAAGGAGAATCGACTCTAGTCGCAATTAGTATCACACAAGAGGTGTATGGATTCGGTTTCCTAGTTACTAGAGTTCTCCCTTATATAGTCTTCAAATCAGGGTTTTCAATCAATGTTACCTTGGTAAAAAAAACATTCAATATTCACTGTTAGATGAAAACCTAATTTGATTAAAGCAAATATCTTTCAACCGTTAGATCGAACTTAGCTTGTTATACACAATTGAAATTTGCCTTCATTTAGATATGGGTAACCGTACCTAAATGTGTAGACTTGGTTGGCTCAACAGTAGTTAACTTAAGTTAGCCATATGAACACTTTCATATCAACCTTGTTCATTTTCATCACAACTAGTTCAAATGATTCAAATGAAACTAGTTATGAAGTTGTTCAATTGTTTATATTCTCATAGAAGTATACAAGACATAATTGAAGCAAAATCGATTTTGATTCACTTGAATTAATTCATGAACATTGTAGCCACGGTTTGCAAAAGATTGCGTTCTTTATTATAAATATATTAGTTCATGAACAAACCGATTTTAGAACTTAACCCACTCAAGTATGCAAACGGGTACGCACACTTAGAGTTCCGGACTTGGTATGGGTTCGCCAGTATGCAAACAGGTATGCATACTATCGTACGTGACCAACCTCAGTTGAATCCCGAACCTGAACTGTTACGCCAGTACACAAAAGGGTATGCATACTAAGTTCCCGGACTTCAACTATCAAACCAATACGCATACGTGTATGCATACTATGGTTCCCGGACTTTGAATAACTTGCAACAGTTAGCATAAAAGTACAAATACTGTGTTATATCCAAACAATGGTTAATTGTCCTAAACTCCATGTTAATCTTTGAAACATTCTTAGACGACGGGAATAGTTGTCTCACACAAACTATTAGCTTCAAAGCAATTTTCAAGTGATCAATATATCAATACGAAACATTCCGAGTCTACCTCAAATGACTGTCTCACACAAATCATGCAAGATGTTACCAGGCGACTTTCACATGATCATCTTTTGAATTTCGTCAAGAATAAAAGATGAACTCGGTTAAAGTGAAATCTTACCTAAGCGATTTAAACTCAGCTCGAAATATCAAATATGTATAAATTAAAGTCTATATAGATATATGACTTTTTGTCTCAATAGGTTATAGAATAGAAATAGACTTCTGAGTTATAGATGAGTTCAAGTCTCCACATACCTTTTGTTGATGAAGTTCCACAAGCTCCCCTTAGTAGTTCTTCATCTTCAACTGATGAACGCTGTGAAGTCTAATGCTCAACTATACATTTTATCCTAGTCCGAGAAATAGCTATAAGTAGACTAGAAATCAAGACTTATAGTTTTGACAACTAAACTTGACAAACAAGCTTGAGATAGCAACACTTTCGAGCTCCACCGAGCAGTGCTCTAACAATCTCCCCCCCCC
>NC_039365.1:30928397-31099551 GCF_003573695.1 Papaver somniferum
CCCCCCCCCCCCCCCCCGTCAATTTTAATGACAAAACTATCAATACATATGGATTACAAAATAAATACACTTTGTAGCTTCTCATCCAAATGCTTGATTCCTTGGTTCTTCAACATTACTCGAAATCTTCGTCACTTCCAAGTACTCCATTGATTCTGAACATGTTCAATTCAGCATCATAGTTGTTGAAGATTCGTAGCCATAACAATAATAAAACAATTGTTCTCAATCATTGTTATACATGGCCATAGTATTATTACATAACATCAAAGTTCAATTGTATCACAACTTTGACAATAATACTATGGTGATATGTATCACCCCCCCTTAGTCAATGCTTCATCTCATAATGAAAACCACTCCCCCTTACATAATGATTCGTAAACCATATGTATATGTATTGTGAACTACAATAATTCTCTCCCTTTTTGTCAATATAAATTGGCAAAGGTAGGAAACCTAATGGGATCATAATGAAATTCTCATAGAGATATCTCATGACTAAAAGAGAACATATCGACTTTCTTTTAGGAGTTTATAAAGATACAAGATAACTCCTACAATATTCCACAGCCGCACTCCCCACAAAGATTTGGAAATTGGGCACAAGTTCAATTAAGAAATCTCCCATATAAAATGTCATTCCCAAAAGAACAACAAAAGCGACGTTACTTTTACAAGAAAAGAAAGATTTCTTTGGACATTAACAAATCACATGAAACATGAATTTGTATCCAGAAAACTCAATTAAATTAACCACAAAGAAGCCTCAGTGATTAATTTAATCGGAAATGCTCAAAATAAGAGAACTTACGGAGCCATACAATACTTTCATATAGAAGTGGATTAGGAAAGATTAATACTGCGGAATATTCAAATATTCATTCTATTTTTCATCAATATTTTCATAATGATTTCATAGACTTAATCTTTGCAATCAAAAGTTCATTCTATTTTTCATAATGACATAATAGATTTAACTTTTGACATATATGGGATAATTATAGTTTATGGACGTAAACACACATATTCCATGACATAAATTTTTGCAATATGTAAAACCAATAAAGATTAATACTGCAAAATCATCTTCCAAATAAGCTTTAGAATTTAAATAAATAAATTTAAAAACATTTCAAGATGAAAATCGTTGGCAATAGCTATGTGTACTCACAATAATTGCTACTCCAGACCCTAGTTATCCTTATTAAAGAACATAAGAATAAATTCTCATAAGAAGTTACTTAGACATTAAGACCTCTAAAAAATTATTTATCGTCCCCGAACTCCTTATCGTCAACAACCATTGAAACATAAGGTTCATGAAGAAAGAAGTTAATTCCAACAAATATTCTTGACTAATATCGAACCATGGCCTTCTGAATTTCAAGAGTCCTTGAAACAATAGCCTTTATTTGCTGAATCTCCTTCCTTGTTTCCTTCAACTTTTCAAGAACACCAGAAAACTTCTGAAGATTAGAGGGGATAGCCCTTGGTTTCTTCATATTCTTCACTTTTCTCTTTAAAGTTGTAGAGGAAGAAGACTCATCTTTTTCCTTCATGATTGATGGCTTAACAATCATATTAACATCTTTTCCATTAGAAGACATGATGCTTGGAGTCCCTATACAAGTATGGAATTGTGAAAGAAATACATAAATAAAGCTTAGCAAGAAATCTTGTGATAGAAAGAGTTTTTCAGGAAGGAAAAAAGGAATGTTGGGTTACAAAACCTATATACAAAGTAGGATTCACGTACGACCAATTCATAACTCTAAAGAAGGTAGAATTGTTGATTTCAACCCTCTTTTAATGAAAAAGGAAATTCTTTTCAGTACCAATTTATGATATGAAAAGATCAACAGAATTCCAGAAAAAAGCAACCAAAATAAAATAAAAAAAAACTTTTCTAAAATCCTGAATGGCACGTCCATACGAGAGAAATACGAAAAAAAGCTCATCCCCGTCTGAACCATTACAACATCCGGGGCAATACCTGGATGGGGGACACTTATATCGCGATTGAAAAAATAAGGGGAGAAAATATTAAAATTCCGAACTAAGGGACTTCGGTCAGTACGCTCCCGCGGAATTTTTTTAATACCGCGCATGTCCTAAGTTTCCTTTGTTTTTCTCCGTTGGACTTGTTGTCCCGAATTTTGCTGGACAACGAGACAATATGGTGTATGACAATGTTTACAATATGCGATGTACTAGACAATACGCTTTGGGACAACGTTTAAAATACTTATTAGTCAAGGACAACACGGTTTACACCAAGTATAGGACGAACACACAACCAGGACAACCTTATCACAACCACGTATACAACTATTTAGTCTATATTCTGGAATTGTAAGTTACGTTTGGCACGACCCGTACTTATGCTCTTAGGTCAACGTGCTCTATGTTACACTTGCACAACAAAGTATACAACAGTTTGTACACCAAACATATATTATTATTTTAATAGTTTTACAACATGAATAACTCGTATTGTGATTCAATTTACACCACTAACCGTAAGTGTAAGAAAATAGAAGATGACATCACACCAACTTTCTTCACTAGATATTTTCCGGAGCTGATCGATTACGCGAAAATACATAAAATGATCTCTACATGAACTCTTTGTAACTACTACCAATGATAATTTTGTTGCTCCCGTATTTTGATATGGGTTAAACTGACGGTTATCATAGCAAAAGGGGTTAATCTGATCAACGCGCATTTTGCCCGATGATCAAATCGGCGCTCCCGTATGACTTGTCGCTGCTTAGCACCTAACCACTTGTATCTTTTTTCCACAATTGACCCACAATATGATGATGAGATTTTAGAATCCATAAAGATAGAATGCTTGGAGAAGCAAGAGCTGCGTTAATTGTTTAGTTGGATATCATTGTATTTGCATCATGTTGACCATGTTCTAAATTCATCTGCTAGGGTTTAACTCGCAAGACCCTTCACCATTGTTAATTTCATTCATGTTCCTGTTAGGGTTACTTTACTTGAAGTTAGTTGTAGTAAGATCATAGTTTCAACCATACACCCACCTTGTCCCTGAGGATCGACCTGTATTTGCACCATACACAGTAGGAACTGTGCACTTTACTTGAACAACTAATACATAAAATGATCTCTACATGAACTCACTGTAACTACTACCAGTGATAGTTTTGTTGCTCCCGTATTTTGATATGGGTTAAACTGATGGTTATTATGGCGAAAGGGGTTAATCTGATCATCGCGCATTTTGCCTGATGATCAAATCGGCGCTCCCGTATGACTTGTCGCTTCTTAGCACCTAACCACTTGTATCTTTTCTCCATAATTGACCCACAACATGATGATGAGATTTTAGAATCCATAAAGCTAGAATGCCTGGAGAAGCAATAGCTGCGTCGAAAGGCTGTGAGAAGAAGACATCAGGCATAAGTTCCTAAAAATGACGAGAGCACTATTATGTAAAGCCCACTGTTATGCCCACACGAAGGATGTCAGGACCACTGTTAAGCAAACAGATTGCAACAAGAGCGCAAGTGGATTGCAATGGGGAGAAAAGACACCCAACTTTAGTAATTGGTCAAACTTGGTCATTCTACCGTTCATTTTCTTTGTGGTGCTTCTTAATTTCTTTTCCTTGAATAAATACCCCAGGAAGCTGAGCATCATTCATCTTCCTCTCCTATTCTTCTAGTTTTACGGCTTTTATGGAAGTTCATGATATCTCTCTTCTTTCTACTGTTGAGCCCTTGACTCAGTTCTTTATGTTTCCCGTCTTATTTTGTTTCTGGAATGCAGTATCCCTTTTCTTCCGCAGGTCAAAGTCTTGTTATGTGAAAGATTTTTGCCGAGATTGGGGACCCTCTAGAAGCATATTTTATCTTACTTTGAAGTATAACAGTATTTTCTCTCGATTGTTACGTGGTACCTGACTTGATCTTTGGGTCACCATACGCAAAGACCTATCAACCGAGCCTGTTGGAAGGATCTCTTTACTATGCGACTCTTAGCTTGAAGTCACCTTGTCGTGGTGATGTTGATTACTTGGCGGTGATGCTGATTACTTTGCTGTTTTAGGATGCGTTGGCGATGATGAGTTTGGCTAAGGGTTTTATGAGGTGGATTAAAAATGAGATTATGCGACTTATTGATAGACACATTTTTGTGTCTAATTTGTCCTCAATGTCCGTATTGTTGGAACTCTATTTTTGTACTAATATTGTGTTTTTATGTATTTTTAGGAAATAAACATTTTTGGAAAATTCGGCTCGAAAAGTTGATTTTGGCACCCGGAGGACAAGTGTTATTCGGACTCTCACTTTTGGATAAGGGGTAACCTAATTACTAAGGGGAGCCCCAGGTCACCCCCAAGGCATCTGCTATTCGCACCCCGGTTCAGGATATGGGGCATATCATCTTCAACCTTTTTGAATTTCAAATTTTGGCGGCAAAAATTATTCTTGAACTGTCGTGACTCGTGACTAGGGTTGAGGATTTGAAGGTGTTCCAGTGAGATTCAATGGCCCAAATTAAATGGGTTTGTTCCTAGGGCCTATAGAGCTGGTATAGGTGTTGGATTCGGTCAAAATTGGTTAGATAACTGGTGGGAATCAAATCAAGGAAAATATTCTAAAATAGGAAAAATATTTTATTCTTGGAATTCTTGGATGGAAGAGACGTGCATGGATTGATTCTATTGGCTGGAAACAATCCCTACAGCTCAGGGATGACGTGTGAGAAGAGATAAAACAGGGAACAATCCGTAACAAATCAGAGAATTAAAGAAAAAAATATCGGGAATATTTTCATTCACTGCCGAGTAATGGGAATATTTTTTGGATTAATGAGAATTTATTCTTGGTCCAAAGGTGTATCAATATAACTCTTGGGATAGCAAGTTGAGGGAGAGGTTTAGAGCACTACAGAGCAAGAAAATTGAAGTTGCAGAGATTCTGGTTCTGCTGCTGCTGCTGCTCGAGGAGGAAGAATAAGAGGAAGAACAGACTACCAAAGGCAGTCGTTTACCAACAAAGACAACGACTGTCGTCCGTGGGTCATAGTTTTCCAACGACAACAACACTTAATCTCTATCGTTGATTCTGGACACCTTCTGTGGGTCGCAGAATCCTGTTTTATATCATTTTCTTGTCTTTCTCTTCATTGTAAAACACTTTTGAGCATCAATGAAATATTTTGAGAGGTTTTCCAACATGATGAGCGGCTAAAATACCTGGTGACTGAGGCGACGGAGGAGCTATTCACTCATGTTTGATTGGTAAATTCTTTTTATAATTTCTTAATTATTTATTTTATTTAATTCACTTGGATCAATAGAAAAAAAGAGATAAAAATGGTTTTCTTAATTAGTTGTGAATCAGTTTGATGTTTTATGCTTAGAATTAATTCTTTGATAAATCATGCTTAAGGATTACAATTTAATATTTGGACACCTTATAGATTAGTAAGTGATTTAATGGAAAAAGAGCTAGATAATAATTATGAAATATTTTTGTAACCAATCAACTTGAAGTAATAGTGAATTCGGAGCCTTAGTCCATTTTAAATCTTGACATCACTCTTTGAAAATTAATTTGCTTTATTTTTATTAAGTCTAAAATTCATTGCCTTCACAAGTCTTAAAACAACTCTTTTATCACTATCTACAACAACTTTGAAATCAAATCAAATTTTTTGGCGCCGCCGATGCGGATTTGTGTTTAGGTAGCATTTTTAGATTTTTTTATTATTATTTTCATTTGTTCCTTTTTACGTTTCTTTGGGTGTGTCTTTGATTTGCAGGTTTGAAGTTGGATACTAAGGACTTGGAACAAATCTTAAAGCTAAAAGAAAAGAGAAAAAAAAGACAAATAAATTTTTTTAGGATTTAGTTTTATTATTTTTTTTAATTTTTTTTTAGAATTGTATTAGGAAATTTTTGTAATATTTTTGCACTTTACTTTGGACTTGGACTGTGACGTTGGACATTTTTAAGTTATTTTTACCCTACGGAAGGGTACCTTAAATACAAACTGTGTGCAGGGAAGGACGACGATTACGATATCGTCTCGGCCCCTCGGGTTTGTACATGACATAGGAGTCGTGGCCCGAGTCGACTTCAACGGTTCATCCCCCGTCTGGTACGGGAGGTAAGTTCATCGAAACACTCGCGAATCTCCTGTAAGCGAGTTACTGTATTCCTTAAGGTGATTCATTGATTGAGGACGAATTTGGACTGTTTTTAAATTCCTAGTAAAGGGCAAGGCCTGGCCAATACAAGATAAGAGTTCGGATTTCATCACCGCTCCCTTCTTGCCCGCCTTAGGTAAACGAAACCTAATGCGAACCCAAGCTTAAAATTTGATTAGAACGAGACCGATAGGGTAACGAGCTTGGTAGGAAAATCTTTCGAAAAATATTGGTTACTCTTTTAGTATACTTCGAAGTTCATGATGGTTTCTGTGAGTTGAATGCGTGATTGCGCCGCCTTGTGATAGCGCTGAGGCCTTGGGTATCGAAGCTCCACTGAGCTTCCCTCGCCTCAATTCAACTTACTTTGACTCGGATTGATTCCAGAGGGGTTTGCTTAAATTGTAACGAATTCCCTTTCGAAGGATTAAAAGCTCGTCTAGAAACAATCTAAGTGGATCCATCATGCTTTTTGTTTGCTAGATTCTATAGGTTTGATTTGGTCGAGTCAGCCTTGTTTGTGATTGTATAGAATTCCCTTGCACTTAAGAATGTCGAACTGGTATGATAGAAGCCAATACAATGATTATCGACCTGAATTTGATTATGGACATCATCCTTTCTATGACCATGTTGGGAATAATGGTTGGGAACGCCATCCTTTGGAAGGATATGGGTCATACCCTGGTGAGCCCAATTACTATCCACACATGCATCAGTCTTACGAGCAAGAAGATTATAGTACTAGTTCTTCGTCTCTAGAGGATACAATCAAACAATTGAAAAGTAGTCCTTTTTATGATCCCTATGTTCCTATTCCTCCTTTAGAAGAGTCCCTCAGGGAGTTAGGTGAGTCGACGCGTAAGTTAGCTGAGATGAATAGTGTAATTATAGACGAAAGAACTACAATAATGAGTGAACTTTCTATAGAGGAATCCCTCAAGCTGATAACTGAGACGAACGAAAGACTTGCTCGAAATAATCTTACTTTCCAATATATTGTTTCCAATAATACCCTTAAAAATGAAGATAGTTATTTGCATAATCAAGATGACGAGGTTAGAATTGGTAGCACTACTTGTTTTGATGAGGTTCGATCTTTTTCATGTTATTATGATGAGGATAGTGTTGATGGAGAATCATACTTATGTAGGAATAGTGATCAGGAAATGGTTACTCCAATTGAGCTTTACAATGATAATATTATTTCTAGTTCAAATCCAAATAATTTTAATAATTATTCACCTATTCAAAAGGACGAGGATTTGACTAGAGATACCCTCATTTTAGACGATGTAGTATTTCCTGTTTACAAAGCCGATAATGATTTAGAGGAACGAGTTTATTCTGAGAATAATGTTTTAGAGTCTAGCGATTTAGAAATAATAGTCTTAGACGAAGAAGATGAACTCGTAGAGATGAGTGAGGATGAACCTGACTTAGAAGAATCAATTGACCATTTCCAGGAATCTGATGACCTAGAAATTAGGGAAGTTGTGACTAGTCTTTCTAGAGACACAGAAAACTCTAAGTTTGGGGGTGATTATCATTCTCCATGTGCTTTAACTCTTAGAAAGTTCCCCCGTGTAGGACTTGACATTTATGCCTCAACCATATTACAAGATTATCTTCATACATGTTTTCCAGAACCTAATGATGTCCATAGAGAAGCTCAGTTGTTAGAAACCCATCCTCTGGTTGATGTGGTTAACCCAGGCTATGATACCAAGATTGACTTTGTTTTCCCACCAAAAACTTTTCTTCCAATTGTGGGAACATATGATTTTCAGATGTGTCGGATATTAAGTTTTGAGACTAAACCTAATTACTTTAGGATATTAGGGTCGACACATTTTCTTAAGGATGACCATTATTATGGTCAACTTTGTGAGTCAAATCTAATTGACTTAGAGGATCCCCAATTATTCATGTTGTTGTTATGTGCTTATAAGTTCTTAGTTGAGTTTTTCCAGACTCTAATACCTGAACCGGATCTTAGCTTTGAGGAAATCCAACCGATGAAAACCTTTTATTTAGACCCTTTTATAGAGCCTGAACCTGAACCACAACTAGATGTAGTTGTCTTAAGCAAGGGTATGTTCGGTATCTTCTTGGTCTGTTGCAGTTTCCTCTTCTTGTGGGTAACACTTTTTGATCCAGATGACCTACAGTTATTCCGGCTACTACTATATGATTCTACGTGGTGACTAATCCTTGCTTAGTCTGGCTGAAGACTTTAAACTTAGCACTTCTTGGGAGGTAACCCAATCTCATGCAACACGGTAATATCCTTCCTTAACTATTTTGCTTCAAATAGTAACCGTTTCTCCTTGTTCATGCTTTTAATTTCATCTTTAGAACATTGAGGACAATGTTAGATTTAAGTTTGGGGGTATGGGAGAAACTTTTTAGTTGCCTATTAAGGTTTGCACTAACCAATCTAAGTGGATGGGAACATCTTGGTTATAGGAGTTGAGGAACCAATCTGATTAGATGGAAACATCGAAAGAGTCTATTCATAAAAGCACAGAGCTTAGGTGTTAGTAATAACATGATAGTTTCACCATATCTCGTTGAGTCCTTTTCATTTTTTTTTTATTTCTTTTTAAACTATGTTTCTCTAAGTGATTAGGTGGGGCACACGATTCAAGTTGTTACCACTGCTAGGGTGAATTAGAGTGACTGAGTTACTAAAAAAAAAAAAGACCGGACCAATTAGACCAATCGGAATAAGTATTAACACTTGGATAGCAATATGCGTGTGTTCTCCCTGTTTCCGTCGCCTAAGCAAGCGTGGAATGCAGGACCCGTGGGAACTATCGTGTAATCTGCTGACAAGAAGCATGCGCTTGGATCAAAAAGATCTATTCATGCCGTTAAGTTAATAAAAAAAATGGTTATTGTTTTGTGTAGTCAACTGCTGGTTCCCTTGTATATGCCAGTTGTGTTGATATTAGTCAGACCGGTATCTCAGTCCATTAGGATAGGTTCATTCTGGAAGTGGCCTTCATACAGATACGTGAAACATCGATCATTTGGTTAACATCAAAACCATCTACATTTTTCTATTTCCATCTCATTTTTCTATCCATATGATTAGTTTGACTCCGAATATGATGTCCATAGTGCAACTATCTGAGTAGAGCTCTGTCACTTTATATGAATTTTAGTATGCTTGAGTGCAAACTCGTGTACAACAATTGGAATTTCGCATCAGGGTACTTCCTCCTATAGTCAATAAGTATGCCAACCAAGGAGATTCTTTAGTGCCTTCCAAGGTTCTGCATAGATAAGCTAGGGTCTGGAGTAATGGTTTTGTGGGAACACCTCTGGTAAACCCTCCCGAGATTAACTCGATTTTATTTATTTTTTATTAGTTTTGCTCGAGGACTAGCAAATAATAAGTTTGGGGGTATTTGATAGACACACTTTTGTGTCTAATTTGTCCTCAATGTCCGTATTGTTGGAACTCTATTTTTGTACTAATATTGTGTTTTTATGTATTTTTAGGAAATAAACATTTTTGGAAAATTCGGCTCGAAAAGTTGATTTTGACACCCGGAGGACAAGTGTTATTCGGACTCTCACTTTTGGATAAGGGGTAACCTAATTACTAAGGGGGAGCCCCAGGTCACCCCCAAGGCATCTGCTATTCGCATCCCAGTTCAGGATAGGGGGCATATCATCTTCAACCTTTTTGAATTTCAAATTTTGGCGGGAAAAGTTGTTCTTAAACTGCCGTGACTAGGGTTGAGGATTTGAAGGTGTTCCAGTGAGATTCAATGACCCAAATTAAATGGGTTTGTTCCTAGGGCCTAGATAGAGCTGGTATGGGTGATGGATTCGGTCAAAATTGGTTAGATAACCGGTGGGAATCAAATCAAGGAAAATATTCTAAAATAGAAAAAATATTCTATTCTTGGAATTCTTGGATGGAAGAGACGTGCATGGGTTGATTCTATTGGCTGGAAACAATCCCTACAGCTCAGGGATGTCGCGTGAGAAGAGATAAAATAGGGAACAATCCGTAACAAATCAGAGAATTAAAGAAAAAAATATCGGGAATATTTTCATTCACCGCCAAGTAATGGGAATATTTTTTGGATTAATGAGAAGTTATTCTTGGTCCAAAGGTGTATCAATATAACTCTTGGGATAGCAAGTTGAGGGAGAGGTTTAGAGCACTACAGAGCAAGAAAATTGAAGTTGCAGAGATTCTGGTTCTGCTGCTGCTGCTGCTCGAGGAGGAAGAATAAGAGGAAGAACAGACTACCAAAGGCAGTCGTTTACCAACAAAGACAGCGACTGTCGTCCGTGGGTCATAGTTTTCCAACAACAACAACACTTCATCTCTATCGTTGATTCTGGACACCTTCTGTGGGTCGCAGAATCCTGTTTTATATCATTTTCTTGTATTTCTCTTCATTGTAAAACACTTTTGAGCATCAATGAAATATTTTGAGAGGTTTTCCAACATGATGAGCGGCTAAAATACCTGGTGACTGAGGCGACGGAGGAGCTATTCACTCATGTTTGATTGGTAAATTCTTTTTTATAATTTCTTAATTATTTATTTTATTTAATTCACTTGGATCAATAAAATAAAGAGATAAAAATGGTTTTCTTAATTAGTTGTGAATCGGTTTGATGTTTTATGCTTAGAATTAATTCTTTGATAAATCATGCTTAAGGATTACAATTTAATATTTGGACACCTTATAGATTAATAAGTGATTTAATGGAAAAAGAGCTAGATAATAATTATGAAATATTTTTGTAACCAATCAACTTGAAGTAATAGTGAATTCGGAGCCTTAGTCCATTTTAAATCTTGACATCACTCTTTGAAAATTAATTTGCTTTATTTTTATTAAGTCTAAAATTCATTGCCTTCACAAGTCTTAAAACAACCCTTTTATCTCTATCTACAACAACTTTGAAATCACATCATTTATCCCTTTTTTGTGATAAAAAATCAGCAATAGGAATGTCTAAAAATTCAGTGGAGCATTGTCGTGCAAGACACATAAAGCTCAAATATCAATTCATTCGAGAAGCGATTGAAGATGGTGAGATAGAACTCAAGTATTGCAAGACGGAAGTCCAATTGATGGACATATTCACCAAGGCACTTTCCAAAGGGAAGTTTCAACACTTCCGTGAACTTCTAAAAGTAGAAGAACATCACATTAGTAAGGAGATTGTTGAGGAATATGATGTTAATATGCTTGCAAGCGGATTGCAAAAGGTTTGCAAACGGATTGCAGCAGAATAGTGAAACAATGTAGTGAGAGTGTAAGATTTATATTTAGTTGTGGGTTGACTAACTGAGTGGATGTAATACATCCAAACCAGACTTTAAACCATAGTGTAACTATAGTAAACCTCACCTAAACTACACTAACCTAAACTACACTCACCTCCTCTTATCTTACGCTCTCAAAATTGTCAAAATTCTACAATTTTTTGTTTCTTTAATTACACTGTCAATTCCATTTCTTCCAACTCTTTCATTATTTCGACGAGAATAAATTTGGTCCACCACCACCAATATCATATAAACCGACACATAGAAGATCACCAATTTCAATTGGAGTTGTTGGATCTTCACCTGCAGACCGAGTATCGATCAATGGATTTGAAGATAATTCTGGTGGTTCATGTTCGAGTTCATAACAATTTTCATACATCAATTAAAAATCACTACAACATTACTTCATGGATTTTAAGAACTCCACCATTCACAGTACTTCTGTTATTCCTAGGAAGTTAAAATCAAAAATCATCACTACATAAAATATTCACATTTAAATTCACATTCAAATAAAATGGAAAACCAAAGATGATGTTGGAAGTAGAATTTGTTTCTTGCTGTAGATGGTGGATTTTCAACAAAGGGCAAAAACCGTAAAATCATGAGGCATGTTTTGACACGGCTTTCAGGCATGCAACAATTCATATTTTACGAAGACATGATGAATATGTTTTCGAAAAGCCTCCATCAACTGAGCGTTCGATCCCTGGCATTTCGTCATGACCTCTATGCAGAATAAAGTATTTGGGCGGTTCTCCGTAGATTGAGAGTTTAACGCCTTCAGGACGTCGGTGATACTCAATGTTTCCTGACTGCAGGAGAGATACCCACCTCCACATAGAAGAATAGTTGGGAGGCGGACGCCTTCAGGACGTCGGTGACACTCACCGTTCCCTGATTATGTGGAGAGACTGTGCATAGATTCAGGCGGTTCTCCGTATATTGAGAACACTAACGCCTTCAGGTCGTAAACAACATCGTGACTCCATGACTATGCACCATTCATAATAAATGTGACGCTTTAACTGGCTAATATCTTTTCTGCAATAGATTAATCCTGCCGTGAGATTCACTACTGAATTCCCAGAATAATCTATTATTGCTCCTATTCCATGGTCGAATCCACGGCCTGATACCATGGAATGGCAATAACAATTGCTCCTATTCCATGGTCGAATCCACGGCCTGATCCCATGGAATGACAATAAAAATTGCTCTTATTCCATGGTCGAATCCACGGCTTGATCTCATAGAATGGCAATAAAACAACTGTGCTATCTCATTACTCTGATTTCATGATCGAATCCACTGATCTTATGAAATGGTAATAGATAATCTTAATTACTCCGATTCTATGGTCGAATCCACGATCCCATAGGATGGTAATGCTTGTTTTATTATTCTGAATTCGTAGTCGAATCCACAGCTGATCTTGCGAATTAATAATGAACAACTATTCATTTTTATTACTCAGTTTCATGGATTATTCTCCACTGAATTCATAGATTAGTAATAGATACTCAACAACCGGGCATCTGGACCATCACTGAGTAAGCCCCACAAAAATGGTGCCAGCGTACTCGACAATGATGCATGACTGAGCACCCTGAAGCACGAACAAGTGTCCAAAAATATGAAATAATGAGGAATCCTTCGCAAAACAGGAGAAAATAACAAATATTAATAAAATAATAAGAGACGCCCAGCGCCGAGCCCACCAGCCGGCCGACCGGCCGTTTCCTAGCCATGGTCGGTCCGAGCCCCTCCCATTATTTTCCTTATTTTTTGTTATTTCGTGAACTCACGAAAACTCCTTGGTTTTAGTAACTTTCCTTGTTTTTGCAAAACTCGTGAATTCTCCATAACTTGGTGGATTCACGAAATAATATTATAAAATAAAGAGAGGTGTGCGGAACCGGGCAACCTAACCGGCCAGCCATGCTTAAGCCGTGGCCAGTCCCACACCTCACAATCCTTAGATTTTTATAATTATTATTCCCTAATCTCACGAAACTCCTCCGTTTCAACAAAAACTCGTGGATTCTCCATAACTTCAAGGATTCATGAAAAATAATAAAATAGGGAAAGGTGTGCGGGACCGGGCAACCTAGCCGGCCAGCCATGCCCTATCCATGGCCGGTCCCACACCTTGCAATCCCTAATCTTTCATAATTATTATTTTCCTTAATTCATGAAACTCATGGGGTTTGAGCAAAATTCATGATTTGTCCATATTTTCTCGAATATTGCTCAAATCACGAAAAACCAAAAGCCAACATAGTCACACGACTGGATAGCCTCTTACGGTAATTTTAAATATTAAAACACTTTTATTTTAATATTATCAAAATATTGATGAATTGAGTATACATGCTCATTCCAACAAAAATCGAGAATTCTTAGTCAAGATGAAACTCTTCTGAAAATTCACTATGTTGCTCGAACGCGCATCAGAAAATACTGAAACTCTCAGTATGGAAACACGGACACCATGGAAACATTTTCATACCTTCATGACTGACCAGAGTCATTCCTAGGGATTGCACAAGGCCGGTCCCACACGTTTTCATAATTCTGACCTAATTTGCTCAATTGTTCATACTGAGCCCGAACTCTCTCCAACCAAATGGGGGATTCTCCAAATGACCAACAACTGGTCCCGTGACCACCAAAAGCCGGTCCCATGCTCTATTGGTCGGTCCTTATCTCTCATACCTAGGTTTTATCACCTAATGCTGAATCCTGCAATATTTCAATAAATAATGAATCCTGCATTTAATCATCGTTTTTTCACCTACTCTCAAACTGAGTACCCTGGTGCGTGCTCAGTCGAGCACTGGGCACCCATGGACGCTCATCATTCCATGTGGTTGGTCCCTCCTCACTCATGACCAATTTTCAGCAATTCACCACTTGATGAAGGATTGATAAAATTAGGGTTTCAAACAAACGCTCCACGAATCACCATTATGAGCAAGTTCAAACACAAAATAATGTTGATTCAGCAATCAACATCCAATTTAATAATATTCGGTAATTAACCAATATTTTTGATTAATATTTTATTGGGTCACGGCACCAGTAAATAATTCGTCGAATTGAGCAATACTTGCTCAGTTGCTCGAATATTGATCCAACCATCAATGTTCAATAATTCATCAGTAGTTTGTCGAATTGAGAAACACTTGCTCAATTGCACGTCAAATTATCAATAATCAGTATTTTGTTGAATTGAGCAACACTTGCTCAGTTTCACGCCAAAATTATCAAATTCGTCGAATTGAGCAATACTTGCTCAATTGCTCGTCAAACTCTCAATATTCAGCAATTCGTCAAGTTGAGCAATACTTGCTCAGTCGCTCTAGTCAGTAATTCATTGACATCTCATAGAACTATATGTTCAATCCATGAATCACTGAGCATTCACCATTTATGCTCGATTCAACAAAACTAGACTCACAGTCTAAATCAGTCAACAACTGACTAACTAATACACGTCTGCCTTGCAGACTCCACGATTCGTGAAATATCAATCACGTCACAAATAGGGGGATATCACTTAGGGTTTTGGTCTGGAAGTCTACGGCACGTGGATTCATCCACAACGAGAAATGTGCGTAAGTCGTGTAAATGGTTGAAGGAGTTAGCAAAGTAGTGGGTGCACGATCAGTCAAGTCTCCGCATGACATGGAACTGACTTTCCCACGATTTCCCACTTTCCCACTCTTTCACTAAAGAAACCGTCACACTTACAGAGATCAGTGGTACATCATTCTTGCAATAAAAATAAGTCTAAATCGAGGACATCAGGATATCATCAATCATCGATTATCATCATTATCCGTCAACAACTCGATATAAACTTATTCACAAAACTCAACTTCAGCAGTTCAACAATATTGCAGAAACCTTCAACACACCCAAAATCCTTGATCATCACTGATCCCA
Source organism: Papaver somniferum (assembly GCF_003573695.1). Lineage (NCBI taxonomy): Eukaryota > Viridiplantae > Streptophyta > Magnoliopsida > Ranunculales > Papaveraceae > Papaver > Papaver somniferum. Next base: position 30,943,852 of record NC_039365.1, read on the forward strand.
CACAACTCTCAGCTTCCCTCCTACAGATCAACCCATCTCCCTCTTTGCGACCGAATTGACTCTGGAACGGCCATTGTCTTGGTTTAGGCCGGAGTCATACAGATTTATTTCCCGAACCTAAGCACCTCCTTTGCAGCGGTGCGTCTGTGTGAGGATTAACATTTTGCCCGGCTGAGGAGTCTTGACAGCACGCTCGACTCTTCACTTTCCCAAAAAACTGGCGGCTCGTTTTTCCCCATCTACAGATTGGCGACCACAGTGGGAGATTAATCTCTCGGTTGCAATCTCATATTTTTGCAAAATGGTTGATCTTAGGTCAGGTTCAGTTAAAAATCCTAACGCAAACATCCCTAGCACTAGCAACAACGATGGTATTCCAGAAACCATTCCTGCTTACAGCAATTGTGGTGATAATACTCCTCCTCACACCAACAACGAAAATCAACCTCTCTTCGGCCGACGCCCTGAGGAAGTCAGGGAGAATCCACCTACTGTAGCTTATCTCATGAAGGTGCAAGGGACTCTCGCCAAAAATCAGATTGACATGGCCACTACTCAGAAATGCTGTGCAATTATCTCAAAAATCCTAATGACAAGATGTCATGGAAAGCTCAAGAGAACAGAATATCCAAAGAAACATCTCTGGCCGCTGGTCCTGAAGTCATTCTGATCCATGTAGTAGATGATGATGAAGTCCACAAGGCTGCAGATAACCCGCCAACAAAGAAACCTGCAGGATTCATCACTCGTGAGGACATGAAACGCTTCATGAAGGATTGAGGAAAATACAAGACACCATCTTTCCACCGTCATCAACCTCCATGTCCTGCTGCTACTCAAATAATTCCTCTTCCAAAGAGCTACACTTCCCCAATGTCCACACTATACAATGGAACAGGGAACGCTCGAGAACACGTGATTCATGGAGTCACCAGGAGAGCATGAACACAGCGGAATGATCCCAATCTACAGAGCCTTGCTGGAGAATCTGCGAATTCCAGACTTTCTCAGAACTCCATGGAGCATCCAAGCGATCAGCAATGCTTTACTAGAAAGAGCAAAGTCTGCAAGGTCGAGGAATCTCGAAGCGTCCGAAGCCTAGTCAACAATCAGTACAATCTCCATCCTTCCACAAATGTTTTTGCAGAAAGGAGCAAACAGAAAGTCGAATCACAATGCAAGCACGCTTCTCTAGCTCCTCCGAAATCACCAAAAGAAGGGTAGTCAAATCCGGGATGCACAAGCTCCAACTCAAAATGCAGATCCAGCAGAACCTGATTTCCCTTTCTCCATCGAAGAGGTGATCTAACTACTAGGTGTCTGGATCCAGGATGGTGCAATCAAGCTGCCATATGTCAGAAAAGAACCAACTGAAGAAGAAATGGAGAACCCTCGCTACTGCCGTTTCCATAGTTCGTCAATCATCCCACCAACGACTGTAGGATCTTGAAGCGCATATTCAAGGAAAAAGTCGGATCTGGGGAACTTAACTTGGGGACTGAAAGAGTACACATAGACCCTCTTCCAGTCAGAACTTTCACAATCTCCGAACAACCAGTCAAAGAAGCAGTTCAGTCAGGCATGTATGCGAATTGCTTTATCTGTCAAAGGCTCAAAAAGGAGACATGTTTACGGCTTTGAACCATATTCTAGAAGTGCCTCCAGAACCTCTCTCCACAGACAAGTAGATGCATGACTGGGGACTCTTACCACAGTCCATCTTAGAGGAAATGAATTCAGAAGAATGTTGATCGATGCTGACACCGCCATCAACATCATTCCACTGAAATCCCTCAGATTCACAGGCATCAGTCGACAAGAAGCTACTCATGTACCCATCTCAATCAGAGACCATGAAGGAACACCTAGAGATGCTTATGCCTACATCACTCTCAAGTTGAAAATACGTTCAAACTGAACATATAACAAGTTTCACATAATCAGGAAAATCCAAGATATGACGCGATAGCATGGACCCATGCTGAAAACATGACTACAAACAAAGCATGTTTGTTGCACATCTCTCCAAGAAAGAAAGTTCTGATCCAGAAGATTTGGTGGACGTTCCATCATCAGAGCACTTGGAGGAAATTCGAACTCTGACGAGGTTGAAACAATAACCTGCAAAAGATACATAGAAATTCATCTATAGGTTTTTTATTCAGGCAAGTCTCATTCCTTCCATGTCTATGTATTTCATTCCCTCACATGTTATTCTAGCATGGGGACTCAATTCAGCTAGCATCTCTGCTATTATAAGACGCTATGAGTGGGTAATCTCACTCCAGCAATATTTTACCAAGTGGTTGAACCTGACACCGCTTCGAATCGAGCATCTCACCATGACATTCACCACTGAGAGATGAAGGAAGCATGCAAATAACACTTTGGGAATTTCTCCATAGACTTGCAGGAATGTCCACGAGTGCCACAAAATCAGAAATCTCTGATGTCTGCACAAGTGTTGAATCCCTCGCAGCGGAATGCTGAATCGACAGAAGATACACGGAGCCGAGACGATCAAGCATAATACATTCGACGCTTCAGCGCTCAAGCACATAAGAAGCCTTCGAAATGTACTCCAAATCAAAGAGTACACCTTCAATAATAACGCCTCTAGCTTCAGCAAAATATCTCGACGTGACACACCGGTTCAACACTGACACGATCAAAGTATAGCTGAATTACAATCGATAAGCCTTCACTATCCCATGATAAGACTTTTGAAGTAGATGCAACACCGTTCATCAATGGATGCTACAAACTCCTTAAACTTTTCTAAGTGAATGAGGGATGCACTGGGGACTTGATTTTATTGGAAATATCAATTCAATATATTTCAAAAAATGTTATCCACATAAAAAGTCATTGCAACCTAATGTGATTCCATGAAACGTCGTCAAACGGAACCTCTTTACATCAAAAGCCCCTGCACGACTGGGGAACTTACTCTCTTCACCAATCGTATCCAGAATGAAGACTGCTGCTGCTATCTACCGCGCAACAACATCGATTCCATGACGAAGCCACTTCACAGTAAAGTCATAACAAGAGGATTTGGGTTAAAATCCTAATACACCTTCATCTTCGGAATGCTCAACTCACCAATTAGTTCGTGCATTCTCACTGGACGGAAGAGCAAAGACTATCATCTTCGGTCTCTGTATCAACTCCAATCATAGTATCGGCATCAGCATGTGGAGGAACTCTATTCATGGTATCAGCATCAACAAGAATTTATGGAGAACTTCCAGTTGTAATCTCAACATCACTCTCGGGCGCAACATCCGGCTTCATCAACTATCCATTTTCTATAGATCATACTTCTTCAAGCCCTAATAATTCATATCAAGATCTGTAAACATGAAAATATGCTAAAATGAACGTCTTCTCAAAGATTTCCTGGCAGACGGGCACTAAACCAAAATCTTCTACAAGATGTTCTCATCGCCTCTACAAGTGAGATACGACATGCTCCAGGCCATGGGTTTACAAAAATGTACCAATGGGTGAGGAATGGGACAATACTTCCTCAACTAAAGATGTTCGTCTATGTTTCTTTTACAACATACCAAAAGGGCGCATCAATCGGGCATATGAGATGAAAGATATGGCCTTTAACGTCAGGTCTACGACATCTGAAAAATTTGTACGGGATTACAAAGAACAAATGTGCACGCTTAGTTGGCTGACCTATGCAACTCCAAATTGAGTGATTCTTTTCTCATATGATAACTCAGTCTCTTAGCTTCAAAAGTTGGGGTCAAGCATCGAATTCGAACGTCATATGAGGTTCCTACAGCTTCCAGAGCATACAACACGCAAGCAGCAATTCTTAGACGGGATTCATAACCTCCACAGTCGATCGATGTCCACCAGGTCCTTCCGCTAAATCCTTCATCAAAGTACCTCCAACTTCGACCACCTAGGTATTTACATAAACTTTTCTACCTGGGTCCTCTATCTAGGTCTCACCAGAAGAAGGGAGAACGAAAGGGAGAGACTTAACAAAATACTGGGGACTGACGGTCCACTGGTCAAGACGATCGATTTCACAATCCAAAACCAATCAAGAAATCAAAACAAAAATAAAACCTCGCATCTCTCAGAAGTCCAAGGTTCAAGATATCATGGAAAGAAAACTAAAGAAAGTCAGCAAAATAAGATTTCTGCTTTTCTATATCCTCCAAGACTTGCAAAGAAGCTTTTCCGCCTCCAGCTTCTTGGTCATCTCAGAAGCTTCATCCATATTCTTCAACACGACATCACTGGTGGTGAAAGTAGTGTCTCCTTCCAGTGCTTTCCTGATAGCATCAATCTTTTGACGAAGCCACTTCAGATTGAAGCCAAGTTCTTCAGCTTTCTTCAAGTTGTACTCCCAATCAAAGAGTACATCCCCGGTGACAATATTTCTATCTATGATACGGATATCATTTATAACACCAAGATGACTTCTACTTGCCTCGTCAAGAAATAGCTATGCTCCGGATCCTTGGTAACGACGATGTGCCCATACATCTTCCAAGGTTTCTTGTACATAGCAGCATATCCAATGGGAACGCTAAATCCACCAAGAAACCTGTGATATGGGAGTATCTCACCAAATGGAGGAGTAAAAGGAGTCCCTGCGTTGGGATACTCATGCACTATTATCCTTCTCAGTTGCTGGAACAACGTCAGCAATTATAGGAACAACTTCGGTTGGAGAAGCTTCTTCCATTCTCGATTCGGGTTCCACCATCTCACGCACAATTGGAGTTTCAGTCACCTCCATGGCATCAACAACAAGTGTTACATGACCTTGAGGTACAGGGATGGAGGTCTCATTATCAACGGCTCCACGGTTTCTCAAGTCATCATTGTTGGATCCATTATTCCTAACTTCAGCATTTGGCACCTAATTTGGAGGTTACATGGGATTCGTATGATTCAAGCGTGGAAACCCAACACAACCATAAAATCCAGCATGTAAGTGAACTAACATCATCTAAGTTCTTTACTATGCATCTAAAACATGATCAAATAGTGTAGAAGCCATGAAACACGTTTTTCAGACAAGCTCATCTGAAGAGATTCTACACTGCCCTATATTAAACGACGAACTGGGAGAAATTGGTAAGGAATTTAAGGTTAGGTCATACACCATTCTCTTCGTATGGATGTTGTCTACAACATATCAAAATTTCATAGCAATCGGATGAACGAGCTAACAGATGTGGCCAAAACATCGGACAACATGCAACCTGGAAAAGTTCTAAAGGTCTCCTGGAAGTTCACTATTTCGCCTTTTTCAGGCCCTACAAATGCTCAAAATTAAAAAATATTCTATGTTAAATCTTGGAAATTTCTTGGGATTGAAGATACATACGCAGACCGCGAAAATACGACTTCGGACGAGGATTCTACAGCGTTTCTAGTAAAATCTGAAGTATGAAATTTTCTGGTGACGTATTTCGGCAAAGTTATCCATAAATTTACATGGATTCTCATTCGTTCATTCACAAATCAACAATTTCATACTTCTATGAAGAAATTACAGGAGATATACTTACTAATGGAGTCTCTAAATCATTTGAAGGCTCGGAAATACCGGGATCTCCATTGGCAACGCCGTTTTCTCCATTCGGTTCGGGATTTCGGTAATTCTCCATATTCCCATGTCCTAAAGAATAGCACGCTTCATCAACATGCTACTTATCTACAATGATTTCTTCCTGGATTCATCAACAACAATTATTATTATTTCGTTCAAGGAGATGCCACGATCACCTGCACGAAAGAGATACTTACATCGACTTCTTCATCAATGCTAGATTCTTGAATTGTTTATCCGGGAACAAGTTGAAGACCTTCGTGGAGCCAAATTCTGAAAAGAAATAATAAACCTTGGTTTCGTGACCCTAATTGCACGGTCAAGGAAAAGTCATGACACAAGGAGCGCTAACAACTCACCAAAGAAACGGCTGGGGACTGCACGTCATCTTGTAGTCCTTACTTGTGGGTTACCCGCTCCCGTATACTTTCTTCCATTTCCGTGGATCCTACATTGATTCGGTATCTCACTATACGATCATCCCGTGGTAAAGCTAATGGAATAACCAGGAGTACAACTCAGTATGAAGGATCTCTCACCACTCAGAGCACATCGTTCATACAAAGCGAAGGATTCGACAAAACAATGAATCATGGAATAAAGATGCTCACAACAGCGTCTACAAAAATGGTAACCATCCAACTCTTACCTATTTACAATTTCACTAGCTGTAGTGATTAAAATCTCGAGAATTTGTTCGCTCCTTCAAACCTGCAAAGACGAACAAAATTTGTTATTCAAAACCATAACGTGATTTTCATAAAACTGTGAACAATTCACGAAACTTTCACATTATTTTCACCGTGTGAGTGACTCCCACCGATTGAACACCCATTGGTTTGTGCATGCACTATCAGATCACAAAGTCCATACAAACAGTATTTTATCAAAAATTGTTTACTTCTAGCAATTTCTGAAAATCAAAAACTTAATTTCGCATAAAATTTTCACTGTGTGAACATTCACTGTTTTTTCAAAAATTGGACAAACGTCCATTCTATAAATGTGAAAACTCACATACAAACATTATTTCACCGTGAATAATTGTCTACTTTCAACAGTTGTTCAAAATCAAAGCATTTATTTTACAAAGTATACATTTTAACGTGAAACTCTCGTATCATTGAAAATATATGTATATATTCTTGCTCTCTCTTTGAAACGAGAAGTGTATTTTCAAAAATTTATGAAAGATCCCATATCGAAAATAAAAATTTTCATGAAAGCTCATATCGAAAAAAAAAAAAAAACTTTTCTCTCGTACGAGCATCCACCTTTGAAACGAGAGTTTATTCCTTTTGTGAAATCTCACATATTTAGAAAATAAAATTTTGGCTTTCGTGATAAGCATAAACAAAAATTTTATCACTATATTTTTTTTATTTCTTAATTAACAAACGAACGAACGTCTGTTCTTAAAACAAGGATTTCCTTTTTTTGGCCGAGCCCCATAAACGCTAAACTGACCAAACTGGACTTTCAACAGACCAAATCAGCGATGCTTCATCTCCGTGCTCACGAAATCACACTCTATCATACCATCAGTGTCCTCACCCAAACATTTACTCGTACATGACACCATTGGAGAAAATCGAGTATTCTGACGATACCTTTGTAGACCGAGTTCAACCACTGATCTCGTCGACTGAAAATCACCATTTAATGCTTACTGCGGAACATGACTGTTCCTCACTAAGCAGGGGACTTAATGTAGATGGTGGATTTTCAACAAAGGGCAAAAACTGTAAAATCATGAGGCATGTTTTTGACATGGCTTTCAGGCATGCAACGATTCATATTTTACGAAGCCATGATGAATATGTTTTCGAAAAGCCTCCACCAGATGAGCGTTCGATCCCTGGCATTTCGTCGTGACCTCTATGCAGAATAAAGTATTTGGGAGGTTCTCTGTAGATTGAGAGCTTAACGCCTTCGGGACATCGGTGATACTCACTGTTCCCTGACTGCAGGAGAGAGACCCATCTCCACATAGAAGAATAGTTGGGCGGCGAACGCCTTCAGGATGTCGGTGACACTCACCGTTCCCTGATTATGTGGAGAGACTGTGCATAGATTCAGGCGGTTCTCCGTATATTGAGAACACTAACGCCTTCAAGTCGTAAACAACATCGTGACTCCCTGACTATGCACCATTCAGAATAGATGTGACGCTTTAACTGGATAATATCTTTTCTGCAATAGATTAATCCTGCCGTGACATTCACTACTGAATTCCCAGAATAATCTATTATTGCTCCTATTCCATGGTCGAATCCACGGCCTGATCCCATGGAATGGAAATAACAATTGCTCCTATTCCATGGTCTAATCCACGGCCTGATCCCATGGAAGGGCAATAACAATTGCTCCTACTCCATGGACGAATCCACGGCTTGATCTCATAGAATGGCAATAAAACAACTGTGCTATCTCATTACTCCGATTTCATGATCGAATCCACTGATCTCATGAAATGGTAATAGATAATCTTAATTACTCCGATTCTATGGTCAAATCCACGATCCCATAGGATGGTAATGCTTGTTTTATTATTCTGAATTCGTAGTCTAACAACTGATCCTGAAAATTAATAATGAAGAACTATATATTTTTATTACTCAGTTTCATGGATTATTCTCCACTGAAGTCATAGATTAGTAATAGATACTAAAAAACCGGGCATCTGGACCATTACTGAGTAAGCCCCACAAAAATGGTGCGAGTGTACTCGACAATGATGCACGACTGAGCACCCTGAAGCACGAACGAGTGTCCAAAAATATGAAATAATGAGGAATCCTTCGCAAAACAGGAGAAAACAATAAACATTAATAAAATAATAAGAGCCGCCCAGGGCCGGGCCGGGCCCACTAGCCGGCCGGCCGGCCATGCCCTAGCCATGGTCGGTCCTTGCCTCTCCCATTATTTTCCTTATTTTTTGTTATTTCGTGAACTCATGAAAACTCCTTGGTTTTAGCAACTTTCCTTGTTTTTGCAAAACTCGTGAATTCTCCATAACTTGGTGGATTCACGAAATAATATTATAAAACAAGGAGAGGTATGCGGGACCGGGAAACCTAACCGGACGGCCATGCCTAAGCCGTGGCCGTTCCCACACCTCACAATCCTTAGCTTTTTATAATTATTATTCCCTAATCTCACGAAACTCCTCTGTTTCAACAAAAACTCGTGGATTCTCCATAACTTCAAGGATTCATGAAAAATAATAAAATAGGGAAAGGTGTGCGGGACCAGGCAATCTAGCCGGCCGGCCATGACCTAGCCATGGACGGTCCCACACCTTGCAATCCCTAATCTTTCATAATTATTATTTTCCTTAATTTATGAAACTCATGGGGTTTGAGAAAAATTCATGATTTCTCCATATTTTCTCGAATATTGCTCAAATCACGAAAAACAAAAAGGCAATATAATCATACGACTGGCTAGCCTCTCACGGAAATTTTAAATATTAAAACATTTTTATTTTAATATTCTCAAAATATTGATGAATTGAGCATACATGCTCATTCCAACAAAAATCGAGAATTCTCAGTTAAGATGAAACTCTTTTGAAAATTCACTATGTTGCTCGAACGCGCATCAGAAAATACTGAAACTCTCAGTATGGAAACACGGACACCATGGAAACATGTGCATGCCTTCATGACCGACCAGAGTCATCCCTAGGGCTTGCACAAGTCCTGTCCCACACGTTTTCATAATTCTGACCTAATTTGCTCAATTGCTCATACTGGGCCTGAACTCTCTCCAACTAACTGGGGATTCTCCAACAACTGGTCCCGTGACCACCAAGAGCCGGTCCCATGCTCTATTGGTCGGTCCTTATCTCTCATACCTAGGTTTTATCACCTAATGCTGAATCCAGCAATATTTCAATAAATAATGAATCCTGCATTTAATCCTCGTTTTTTCACCTACTCTCAAACTGAGTACCCTAGTGCGTGCTCAGTCGAGCACTGGTCACCCATGGACGCTCATCATTCCATGTGGTTGGTCCCTCCTCACTCATGACCAATTTTCAGCAATTCACCACTTGATGAAGGATTGATAAAATTAGGGTTTCAAACAAACGCTCCACGAATCACCATTATGAGCAAGTTCAAACACAAAATAATGTTGATTCAGCAATCAACATCCAATTTAATAATATTAGGTAATTAACCAATATTTTTGATTAATATTTTATTGGGTCACGGCACCAGTAAATAATTCGTCGAATTGAGCAATACTTGCTCAGTTGCTCGAATATTGATCCAACCATCAATGTTCAGTAATTCATCAGTAGTTTGTCGAATTGAGCAACACTTGCTCAATTGCACGTCAAATTATCAATAATCAGTATTTTTTTGAATTGAGCAACACTTGCTCAGTTTCACGCCAAAATTATCAAATTCGTCGAATTGAGCAATACTTTCTCAATTGCTCGACAAACTCTCAATATTCAGCAATTCGTCGAGTTGAGCAATACTTGCTCAGTCGCTCTAGTCAGTAATTCATTGACATCTCAGAGAACTACATGTTCAATCCATGAATCACTGAGCATTCACCACTTATGCTCGATTCAACAAAACTAGACTCACAGTCTAAATCAGTCAACAACTGACTAACTAATACACGTCTGCCTTGCAGACTCCACGATTCGTGAAATATCAATCACGTCACAAATGAGAGGATATCACTTAGGGTTTTGGTCTGGCGGTCTACGGCACGTGGATTCATCCACAACGAGAAATGTGCATAAGTCGTGTAAATGGTTGAAGGAGTTAGCAAAGTAGTGGGTGCACGATCAGTCAAGTCTCCGCATGACATGGAACTGACTTTACCACGATCTCCCACTTTCCCACTATTTCACTCAAGAAACCGTCACACTTACAGGGATCAGCGGTACATCATTCTTGCAATAAAAATAAGTCTAAATCGAGGACATCAGGATATCATCAATCATCGATTATCATCATTATCCGTCAACAACTCGATATAAACTTATTCACAGAACTCAACTTCAACAGTTCAGCAATATTGCAGAAACCTTCAACAGACCCACAATCCTTGATCATCACTGATCCCACACAACTCTCAGCTTCCCTCCTACAGATCAACCCATCTCCCTCTTTGCGACCGAATTGACTCTGGAACGACCATTGTCTTTGTTTAGGCCGGAGTCATACAGATTGATTTCCCGAATCTAAGCACCCCCTTTGTTGCGGTGCATCTGTGTGAGGATTAACATTTTGCCCAGCTGAGGAGTCTCGACAGCACGCTCGACTCTTCACTTTCCCAAAAAATCGGCGGCTCGTTTTCCCCCATCTATACTTGCAAATGCTTTTCTTCTCAATCCAAATCCAACCATCCCCGGAAGAAAAAAAACAAGTTCAGTTACCCAAAATCATAACAAAAAAATATCGAAGCTCGGGTTTCAAGTATGAAGTATCAATCGATGTATGTAATTAACAATCATACATGTCAGATTTTTGATCTGGTCAAATTTTACCTTGAGAATATTTAAATAATGTATTCACCAGGTATTCATACAATTAATGATGTCATTTTTCACAATTCTGATATGGTTGGTGATGTTCAGCGAGTTTTTGAAGATTTAAGAGAAAATCTTGGATTATAAGTTCTTGAGAAACCCATCTTCCGTACAATATTATATGTGATTGTTTATCCGTGATGATCCTTGTATTTTTCTGAGGAAGATGGTGTTACTTTGAGGAGGTAACGACTAACTGGTCAGGTGAGTCATCAGTATAATTTAGGTTGTTTAAACTATGGTTTAAAGTCTGGTTTGGGTGACGTCAAAAAATTCCAATTGATTGGCATGCATGCTGGTAGATCATATTTGATCTAGCACTGCGAGAGCTAAAACTTGTCGGCAACCATCAAATCCCATAAAGTACATACCAGAACTTTTATATCATCATGAAATCAACAAATTTGATGATGTCAACCACACATCACCATAGTAATTAAAACTAAGAGGACTTATCAAACAAAAGACGAACCTTCAAACATCGCCTCGAAAAAGCACATGAGGACTTACAAATGATGACTATAACCTTTAAACATCGCCTCGGAGCATACACAGGGACTTTAACACAAAATTATCAACAAAATACCAAGGAGGAATAACAGAAAATAAAACTAACACCATTAAACTTGTTCAACAATTTTCTCTGAACCCTCGAATGGACCACCAGGGAAATTTGTTTCTTCAACAAGGGTCTGAGAACGAGTCACGATATTGGAAGTAGTAGCGGCATCTCTTTTACCTTCGCGACGGCCCGCCTTGTACGCGTCTTTTATCTTCTCTGCATAGTCAACATGAAGATCTTCAGTTTTCTTGGTCCAGTCAGCACGCTCAGCCTCTAGCTCCTCCTCATGAAGAGCCTCAAAACCAGCAAGTTCACCATCTAAATTCGCATTCTCTACCTTGAGTTCAACCACTTGCTTCTCTACCTCTAGCAAACGATTACGAGCTTCTGCGAGTTATCAAAAGCAAAGACGAGTTAATCAATGCAAAGTTGTAAAGAACAGTTAAAGAAGTAAAGATACTGATAACAACAACCTTCGTGGTTGGTTAAAACAAATTAGGGTCTGCTAAAGTTGGGCTCTCTCCTTGAGTGGACGAATCATGGCTACCAATAGAAGGAACACTTAGACAAGAAGCACCCAGACTTTCAAGTAATACCAAAATAAAATGGTAAATACCTTCAACTGCTTGATTTTCCCGGCGCAAAATCTCATTCTCTTGATTAGTAGCACTCAGACTGGATTGCACAAGGTGAGTATCGCCCTCAACGGTTTTGGATCGTTTTCTAGCAACACGAGAATTGGATAGCATTGCAGTATAAAAGCGTTGGGCCTAACACAACAGTAAAAAACTTAAAGTTAGACCGGGGCAATTAAAATGCACTTATCAAACATAGCAGAGCTGCAAAAACTTACCATGGTATTGATCCAACACTGAATAGCCTCGTCTTGCGTGTCGAAAACCTGTGCTTGGTCCTCCATGATCATATTAAGGAACTCATCTGAGCAAAGGACAATAGCATCTTGAGCAACTTAACTAAACACAATTATCGAAGTAAAAGAGGAAGGAACAACTGAAGAATTAGCAAAACCACTTGCAAATGAATTAATTAAGCACACCAGTGCCACCAACAAAAGAAACAAATTTACCACCACCACCTAGAGTGATAGACACATTTTTGTGTCTAATTTGTCCTCAATGTCCGTATTGTTGGAACTCTATTTTTGTATTAATATTGTGTTTTTATGTATTTTTAGGAAATAAACATTTTTGGAAAATTCGGCTCGAAAAGTTGATTTTGGCACCCGGAGGACAAGTGTTATTCGGATTCTCGCTTTTGGATAAGGGGTAACCTAATTACTAAGGGGCACCCCCAGGTCACCCCCAAGGCAGCTGCTATTCGCACCCTTACTCTGGATAGGGGGCTACCAGTTTCTTCCCCATTTGAACCGAGTTTTGGCGGGAAAAATAGTTCTTCACCTGCGTAATTGTTGAAGCAAATTCTGGACGTGATATAAGGAGATTCAAGGGCTAGTTTTCATTGGGTTGGACCTGTTATAGCCTAACAGGGATGGTATGGGTGTTCGAATCGAGTTATTTGGGCTGGATAATCGTGGGATACAAAACATGGAAGATATTCTCAAAACAGGGAAGATATTCTATTCTCGGAATTTTTGGATGGAAGATACGTGCATGGGTCGACTGTATTGGTTGGAAACAAATTCTACATCTCAGAGAAGACGCGTGAAAGAGATAAACTAGCAAACAAATCCCGTAACAAGTCAGAAGAATAAAAAATATATATCAGAAATATTCTCTTCACTGCCGGATTATATTGAAGTTATTACAAAGATTTGGTCGACCTGTTGAGTATAAATAGGTTGCTGGGGTTGAGGAGAAGGGTGTCGAGAGTTTGGGGAGTTAGCAGAGACAAGAGAACGAAGAAATCACGAGTTGCAGGAAAAGTTTTCTGCTGCTGCAACTCAAGAACATGAAGAACGGACATCCAGGAACCGTCGTTCTTCAACAGTGACAACGACAAGTCTTCGTGGGTCATAGGTGTGGGTCTTAGAACCACAGCGACAATAGCACTTCTCTTTTATCGTTCTTGTGTGACGCTTCCTGTGGGTCGCACATTAGCTGTTTACACCATTTTCTCTTCTTCTCATCATTTGTAAACCATTTTTGAGCCATAATAAATTATTTTGAGAGCATTTATACTATGATGAGCTAATTCCCTCGTACCCAAGGCAATGGAGGAAACTATTCACGCAACATAAATGGGTAACTATTTCATTTAATTATATAATTCACCTAATCGCTGCTTTTGCAGAGTTTTAAATTGTTTGAATGATTGTCTTAATTATTTTTTATTCAGTTTGATAGGTTATGCTTGGTTTAATCTCTTGATAATCTATGCTTAAGGTTTACAAATAATGTTTGAGAATCTGTATGATTGATAGTGAATTAAAGATAAAAGAGGACTTAAGAATTGAATAGAGTTTTGAAATATTTATCATTCAATTTTGCATAATAGTTGAATCTAGTGTCTTGGTTACCTCTCGCACCCATTGTTAATATTTTTGTATATATAATTTTATTAAATCTAAAATTCCATTTCCTTCACAAGTCTGAAACGAATCCTATTTATTACAACCACAATCAAAAAATATAATCATTTTGGCGCCGCCGACGCGGATTTGTGCTTAGGTAGAATTTTTAGGTTTTTATTATTTTTTATTATTCCATTTGTTCTTTTTACGTCTCTTTGGTTGTGTATTTGTATTACAGTTTTGAAGATTGGACACTAAGGACTTGGAACAAATCTCAAAGCTAAAAAAAAAAAGAAGACAAATAATTTTTTAGGATTTAGTTTTATTATTATTTTTTTTAATTTGTAATTTTTTTTAGAATTGTATTAGGAAATTTTTGTAATATTTTTGCACTTTACTTTGGACTCTGGACTTTGGAAAATTTATTTTAATTTTAAACCCTACGGAAGGGTTATATAAATTTTTTTTTTAAATATAAACTGTTTGCAGGGAAGGACGACGATTACAATATTGTCTCGGCCCCTCGGGTTCGCACACTGACACCGGAGTCAGTGGCCCGAGTCGACTACAGCGGTTCTTCACACCTCTGGTACGGGAGGTAAACTTCTAAACACCCGCGAATCTCCTGTCAGCGGGTTTATTGTCTGCCTTAAGGTGATTATATGTTGAGGACTGAACCGGCTGCTTTAATTTCCTAGTAAAGGGCAAGAACTGGCCATATAAGATAAGGGTTCGGATTTCATCACCGTTCCCTTCTTGCCCGCCTTAGGAAAACGAAACCTAACGCGAACCCAAGCTTAAAATTTGATTAGAACGAGACCGATAGGGTAACGAGCTTGGTAGGAAAATCTTTCGAAAAATATTGGTTATTCTTTTAAGCATACTTCAAATTTCTTGATGGTTTTTGTGAGTTGAATGCGTGACTGCGCCGCCTTGTGATAGCGGTGAGGCCTTGGGTATCAAAGCTCCACCGAGCTTCCCTCGCCTCAATTCAACTTACTTTGACTCGGATTGATTCCAGAGGGGTTTTCTTAAATTGTAACGAATTCCCTTTCGAAGGATTAGAAGCTGGTCTAGAAACAATCTAAGTGGAGCCATCATGCTTGTTGTTTGCTAGATTGTATAGGTTTGATTTGGTCGAGTCAGCCTTGTTTGTGATTGTGTAGAATTCCCTTGCAATTAAGAATGTCGAACTGGTATGATAGAAGCCAATACAATGATTATCGACCTGAATTTGAATATGGACATCATCCTTTTTATGACCATGTTGGGAATAGTGGTTGGGAACACCATCCTTTGGAAGGATATGGGTCATACCCTAGTGAGCCCAATTACTATCCACACATGCATCAGTCTTACAAGCAAGAAGATTATAGTACTAGTTCTTCGTCTCTAGAGGATACAATCAAACTATTGAAAAGTAGTCCTTTTTATGATCCCTCTATTCCTATTCCTCCTTTAGAAGAGTCCCTCAGGAAGTTAGCTGAGTCGATGCGTAAATTAGCTGAGATGAATAGTATAATTATAGACGAAAGAACTACAATCATGAGTGAACCTTCTTTAGAAGACCACCTCAAGCGGATAGCTGAGACGAACGAAAGAATTGCTCGAAATTACTTGAATTGCCAATATAGTGTATCCAATAATACCCTTGAGAATGAAGATAGTTATTTACATAATCAAGATAACAAGGTTAGAATTGGTAGCTCTACTTGTTTTGATGAGGTTCGATCTTTTTCATGTTATTATGATGTGGATAGTGTCGATGAAGAATTTGAAATTTGTAGGCATAGTGATCAGGAATTTGTTACTCTAAATGAACTTTATGATGATAGTGTTATTTCTGGTTCAAATCCCGATAATTTTAATGATTATTCACCTATTCAAAAGGACGAGGATTTGATTAGAGATACCACCTCTTTAGATGATGTAGTATTTCCTTTTGATTACGAAGTCGATAATGGTTTAGAGGAACGAGTTTATTTTGAGAATACTGTTTTAGAGTCTAGCGATTTAGAAACAATGGTCTTAGACAAAGAAAATGAACTCGTAGAGCTATTAAATATGAGTGAGGATGCGTCACTTGAGTATAACCTAGAAGAAGCAATTGACTATTTTCAGGATTCCAACGATCTAGAAATTAATGAAATTGTAGCTAGTCTATCTAGAGATACCCAAAAATCTAAGTTTGGGGGTGATTATCATTCCCCTTGTGCCATACCTTTAGCTCTTACAAATATCCCTCAGTCGGGACTTGAAATTTGTGCCTCAGCCATCTTACAAGATTATTTTCATACACTTTTTCCTGAACCTAGTTGTGTCCATAGGAGAGCTCAGTTGTTAGAAACCCATCCTCTGGTTGATGTGGTTAACCCAGGCTATGATACCAAGATTGACTTTGTTTTCCCACCAAAAACTTTTCTTCCAATTGTGGGAACATATGATTTTCAGATGTGTCGGATATTAAGTTTTGAGACTAAACCTAATTACTTTAGGATATTAGGGTCGACACATTTTCTTAAGGATGACCATTATTATGGTCAACTTTGTGAGTCAAATCTAATTGACTTAGAGGATCCCCAATTATTCATGTTGTTGTTATGTGCTTATAAGTTCTTAGTTGAGTTTTTCCAGACTCTAATACCTGAACCGGATCTTAGCTTTGAGGAAATCCAACCGATGAAAACCTTTTATTTAGACCCTTTTATAGAGCCTGAACCTGAACCACAACTAGATGTAGTTGTCTTAAGAAAGGGTATGTTCGGTATCTTCTTGGTCTGTTGCAGTTTCCTCTTCTTGTGGGTAACACTTTTTGATCCAGATGACCTACAGTTATTCCGGCTACTACTATATGATTCTACGTGGTGACTAATCCTTGCTTAGTCTGGCTTAAGACTTTAAACTTAGCACTTCTTGGGAGGTAACCCAATATTCATGCGACACGGTAATATCTTTCCTTATCTCTTTTGCTTCATTGGTAACAGTTTCTCCTTGTTCATGCTTTTAATTTCATCTTTAGAACATTGAGGACAATGTTAGATTTAAGTTTGGGGGTATGGGAGAAAGTTCTTAGTTGCAATAAATAAGCTCCAGAGACTAGAAATTTATGCTTATTAAGGATTGCACTAACTAATCTAAGTGGATGGAAGCATTTTGATTGTAGGAGTTGAGGAACCAATCTGATTAGACGACAACATCTAAAGAGTCTATTCATAAAAGCACAAAGCTCAGTTTTTAGGAATAACATGATAATTGCATCATATCTCGTTGAGTCCTTTTCACTTCTTTTTTTTGATGTTGTTTTCTTTTTAAATATGTTTCTAAGTGATTTGGTGGGGCTCACGATTCAAGTTTTTACCAATGCTAGGGTGAATTAGAGTGATTGAGATACCATGAAAAAAAAAAGTTGAAAAAAAAAGTTGAAAAAAAAAAAGTTGAAAAAAAAAAGTTGAAAAAAAAAGAAAAAAAAAAGAAAAAAAAGAAATTGAGACTAGACCATTTGACCAAAAGGAATAAATTCAATAAAGTCGACCACTGGTACCCTTATATATGCCAGTTGTGTTGACCTAGAGTTAGGTTATCGACCACTGGTACCCTTGTATATGCCAGTGTGTTGATATTAGTCAGACTAGTATCTCAATCCATTAGGATAGGTTCATTTTGGCGGAGGCCTTCAGACAGATATGGGAAACGCCGTTCACTTAGTAAACATCAAAACCATCTATGTTTTTCTATATCCATCTTCTTGATCCATCCATGTGATTAGTTTTGACTCCGGATATTGATGTCCATAGTGCGACTATCTGAGTAGAGCTCTGTCACTTATATATGAATTTTAGTATGCTTGAGTGCAAACTCGTGTACAACAATTGGAATTTCGCATCAGGGTACTTCCTCTTATAGTCAATAAGTATGCCAACCAAGGAGATTCTTTAGTGCCTTCCAAGGTTCTGCATAGATAAGCTAGGGTCTGGAGTAATGGTTTTGTGGGCACACCTCTGGTAAACCCTCCCGAGATTAACTCGGTTTTATTTATTTTTTATTAGTTTTGCTCGAGGACTAGCAAATAATAAGTTTGGGGGTATTTGATAGACACATTTTTGTGTCTAATTTGTCCTCAATGTCCGTATTGTTGGAACTCTATTTTTGTACTAATATTGTGTTTTTATGTATTTTTAGGAAATAAACATTTTTGGAAAATTCGGCTCGAAAAGTTGATTTTGGCACCCGGAGGACAAGTGTTATTCGGGCTCTCGCTTTTGGATAAGGGGTAACCTAATTACTAAGGGGCACCCCCAGGTCACCCCCAAGACAGCTTCTATTTGCACCCGTACTCTGGATAGGGGGCTACCAGTTTCTTCCCCATTTGAACCGAGTTTTGGCGGGAAAAATAGTTCTTCACCTGCGTAATTGTTGAAGCAAATTTTGGATGTGATATAAGGAGATTCAAGGTCTAGTTTTCATTGGGTTGGACCTGTTATAGCCTAACAGGGATGGTATGGGTGTTCGAATCGAGTTATTTGGGCTGGATAATCGTGGGATGCAAAACAGGGAAGATATTCTCAAAACAGGGAAAATATTCTATTCTCGGAATTTTTGGATGGAAGATACGTGCATGGGTCGACTGTATTGGTTGGAAACAAATTCTACAGCTCAGAGAAGACGCGGAAAAGAGATAAATCAGGAAACAAATCCCGTAACAAGTCAGAAAAATAAAAAAAATATATCGGAAATATTCTCTTCACTGCCGGATTATATTGAAGTTATTACAAAGATTTGGTCGACCTGTTGAGTATAAATAGGTTGCTAGGGTTGAGGAGAAGGGTGTCGAGAGTTTGGGGAGTTAGCAGAGACAAGAGAACGAAGAAATCACGAGTTGCAGGAAAAGTTTTCTGCTGCTACAACTCAAGAACATGAAGAACGGACGTCCAGGAACCGTCGTTCTTCAACAGTGACAACGACAAGTCTTCGTGGGTCATAGGTGCGGGTCTTAGAACCACAACGACAATAGCACTTCTCTTTTATCGTTCTTGTGTGACGCTTCCTGTGGGTCGCACATTAGCTGTTTACACCATTTTCTCTTATTCTCATCATTTGTAAACCATTTTTGAGCCATAATAAATTATTTTGAGAGCATTTATACTATGATGAGCTAATTCCCTCGTACCCAAGGCAATGGAGGAAGCTATTCATGCAACATAAATGGGTAACTATTTCATTTAATTATATAATTCACCTAATCGCTGCTTTTGCAGAGTTTTAAATTGTTTGAATGATTGTCTTAATTATTTGTTATTCAGTTTGATAGGTTATGCTTGGTTTAATCTCTTGATAATCTATGCTTAAGGTTTACAAATAATGTTTGAGAATCTGTATGATTGATAGTGAATTAAAGATAAAAGAGGACTTAAGAATTGAATAGAGTTTTGAAATATTTATCATTCAATTTTGCATAATAGTGGAATCTACTGTCTTGGTTACCTCTCGCACCCATTGTTAATATTTTTGTATATATAATTTTATTAAATCTAAAATTCCATTTCCTTCACAAGTCTGAAACGAATCCTATTTATTACAACCACAATCAAAAAATATAATCATAGAGCACCTCCATCGGATGGAGCATCCTTTCCATCACAACCAACACGGACATCTTTACCACCACCTGGAACACCTCAATCGGATGAAGCACCATTTTCAGCGACATCACTCTTCTGGGGAACAAAAATCTCGCCCTCAAAGTTAACAGACTCGGAGATGGATTCATCCATATCATTATCCATATTATCATCATCATCATCAGAAATACAAGTAAGATCAACATCAATAGCATGCATAGTAACACGAGAAGTAGCATTAGAAGGGCCCGATCCAGCTGCAGCCTTCCCACGCTGCAAAGTTTGAAATCAGATGCTATTCTATAAAACATGGGCAATCACAAGGAAGTATTATCTACCTGAGCATCCTTAGCATCCCGAATAGCCTGCGCTAGAGTGACCCGACACTTGCGAACCGATGTAACAACCCAATTAATCTCCCACGGCCTGTAAGCCGGTAAATGACCATGCATATCAGGAAGCCCGGAAGACCACCGACATCGTCCCAGTCATAAACGTAGGGACCACCAACCCGAATAGGACACAAGAACCACTTCAGATCGTTAGTTTTACGTAGGGTGGTGTTACTCGGAGAATGAGGATCAAGATCAGACAGAAGAAAAGGACCCCTTATAGCACGATGATTCCTCGAAATACCCACACCAAAGACCTCGAACTTCTCACCAAGCTTATGGCACCAGTAATTATCCAAGAATCTATCAGGAGTATATAGATCAGACTGGGCAGGGACGAACTGGTTCCTCTCATGCACCGTAACTATACCCTGGCTACGAAAATCACATTCTCGAAGAATACGCCAGAAGTTTCCATTAGGTTGACACAAATCCCTTTGAGGATTAAGACGAGCAAGAAACTCGAACTGGAAGGTGTTTAGAGGGTTGTATAAGGGTAGACGAAGCCCCGCCTCTAGCTGTCCTTCTATAACCACGATATCGTTTGGTCCACATGGCTGCTCGGCAATCTCACGGGTCAGAATGCCAGTCTGTTTGTCAGGATGAGCATAATAAACGTCAAATTTCTGAAGATGGTGGTTGGATTTTAGGTTCTCTAATACAAGGCAGCTGCCACTGCCATCTCCGCGGATCTGCTACATGAACCGTGATGTTTAGATACAGGTCCCTTATCACCAGAACTGAAAAAGTTCACCAAATAAAGACCTATTGTCAGAAACAGAAACTGATAAAATACAAACAGAAAAACGAAACCAAACACTAAGAGACAGTTAAGCAAATGAACAAAAACCATAATACAGTAAGGCAACAATGAACCAGTGATGAAGAACACAGAAGATAATCTCAAAAAGGATTGGTACTTACCGCTTTGGTGGACGAGATGGAGTTCTTCCATACATGATATGATCTTTATATAGATGGAATTAAATATAATAAGGAAAAAGACAAAGAAAACAAAGTTCTGAAACTTTACAGGAGAAGTGACGAAATGAAAATGAGTACATAAAGCACTCTACTATGAAGATTATATATAGGAAAAATCCTTTGGGATTCGAACCGGCGCCCTAAGTCAGCAAGTCATAAAGCAGTTACCTGGCAAAAATGTTGGGAAGGTGCGAAGGTGACCGTGAAAAAGCATGCGTAACGTTTCCCACTTCCCAAAGACTTAACATACTCGAGACATGTTGACCAATACCGGTATGATACATTGAAGGAGTGGGAAGGGGTGCGACATTTTCGAAGAAAGCGTTACGCCTGCTTCTTCACCTACGCCACTTCCCAGGACGTCACAGCTTACGCCTGACTCTTCACCTTCGTCTTACTAAGACTTAACGGGTTCTTTTTTTGTTTTTTTTTTTTAAAATTAGAACCTGCTTGCCTCGGTAACCGAAAACGAAAATGCTCTGAGTCGAGTCTTTCTAGTTTCTACTTGCTCTAAGATTTGGGTTGTCTTAACTAGGTTTAGGGTAATGTGGTTAGACAAAGATGGAGATGTTGCCGGAACTTTTTCTGTGAAAGGATTGTGAGAAATTATGACGTAATGTGGTTAGAAAAAGAAGACGCAGTTATCAAAAGCGTTCACTGGCAAACGCTTTTTTAACTAACACGTTTAACCGAACGTGATTTTAAATTACGTGGTACGGAGACGCATATATAAGTTAAGTCATGTAAGTTAAAAACAGTGTTTATTGTTCCACGCATTTTGATATTACGTTTGTTGTTCCTTTATAACTTCGTGTAGCAATATACTAGAACATTTTTATGCAATCGAAGTAATAACGACATAAATGTCTTGTCATATATATTCTCCATGCATAAGATTGACATCTTTGGGTATCAAATCACTTTTAAGAGATAATATTTCACCTAATTTGTTCAATCAATGACGTCTTTGGAAAAATCATTATTTACATAATTAGGATATACAAGCGACTTTATCACCGTAGTAATTCGTAAAAGAGTTTACCACTTACAATTGGTTACTTTGACAACACACTTTTATAGGTCAAAATCCACATACCATTCAGGCCACATTCACAATATGCACCGAAAATGGATAAACTAAGACATCAAAGTTCTTCCTTTGGGAGGAATTATACATACAATTATCCAGAATATATGATCTAAAATGTATGTTTACTATAATATAAAATTCTTAAATTTCTCGTGATTCGTTGTACTTCCTTTGATTTTTAGTTTTAGGCTTTTTTATCTTTGGCATAAATGCTCGCTTTTGTTGTAATTGCTTGCACACGTTTTTCTTTACAAAATTATCTTTGCCGAGGAAAAAAATAAATAAAATTCTCATACGGTATGATACCTTTGGGTACCAAGACCACCTTCATATAAGACTACGAGCTAATAATTTCACTAAATATATAGTGTATTATTATTTATTTATTTTTTAACATCAAATTAACTCAGAAAGCAAACAATTATAGTATTAATGAGTCTAACCCTTTTCGAATGGCTACTTTGGTAGTCCAATTTAATGGTTAAACTTCATAAAACATAGTCATATATAATACATTAAATTTACTTTTCTGCAATAGTTATATTCTTGGGTTACTTTGGCAACAACCGAGAATACATATCACAGAACTCCATAATTTCATGTAAGACACATTATACATGAACATTCTCAGCAGCGGAAGCATAAGGTATTTCTTGCATTTTCTTGAGGTTTTTAAATATCCATTAGATATGCTCTTATATATGACTGACATTTGTTACTCTTCTTTGCACATATGAAAGATCCATCTCACTCATTAAGAAGTTCTTTAAAGAGGATTTTCTAGGTTCCAGCAAAACACCAAGATTTACTAGCATTTTCGCGTTTTTGTCTTTGAATACGTCAATGTAAATAGTTAATCTGTTTTGTGTAAGTTGGTGGACATTGGCACCATCATGCTGCAAGAATGCAATTTTCTCTCTAGGGTCCTTTGTTTTCTTTTAGTATAGTTTCTTACTCATATGTAAGAAATAATTTAACTTTTTCTTTCGAATTTTCTCATTACCTAACATTGTACCATTCTTTTTAAAGAAACCCACAGAACAAAAATCAACTTCACATGTGAGCCTGGGTTTTGTGAATCAAACTACACTTTATTCCTTAGCTGCTTCAGAAGTCGGTTATATGTTCAGAATATAAGTTAAACCCTTCAGTCCATTACCATCATGCACTGTGAAAGGTCATTGCCTTATAAGGCTTAACATCTATCATAACCAGAAGAGTTTTATTTTTCAAGGGTACTTGAAGGTTAAAGCGCATGGCAATGTTTTTGTTCAAAAGAAAAACATACATTGCTTCTAAACAAGAGAGTCCTCCAAAAAATTCTGATCCAGGGCTTACCCTTATTCACACTCCAATTTTCTTCAATTCTGATGCTGGTGGTGGTGTTTTTTTGGCTCAGGGATAAGGCAGGGAATGAGGCTGTTGCAGTTGGCTGATTGACCACGGGGCCAACTTTGGGTACCTGCAATCCATTTTCTTTGGCTAACACTACGGCTGCAGGCCTAGTAATATGTGGACAATAAAGATCCAACATTGGAAAGACAAGACCACTTCCAGGAGCTTTGGGTCTCAATGCAAGCATACAGATAAGTGATCTTATCTCGGAAGGCAACACTATGGTCTCAAATCCCACCTGCACTCCACCAGAGACCAAAAATCGATCAGCGACAAGTGCAACACCTTCAAGCACATGAATAGTTCCAAATCCGGGGTGGGTCGCATTTATAATCCATCCATTACCATAACCCCCATTTATCTCCAAACCCTCTGCAAGCATACATATATGTGATCTTGTCTCGGAGGGAAAAACTATCGTCTGAAAACCCATCTGCCTTCCACCGGCGATCGAAAATCGATCACCCACAAGTACAAAACCTTTAAGCACAGTAAGAGTTCCAAATCGGGGGTTGGTTGCAGTTATAATCCATACATTACCAGAATCCCTATCTGTCTCACTTGGTTTGGGAGTTTCCTCTGGTTCCAATTCAATTGGGGATTTACCTTTATCACCATCATCACCACCAACACAATTTTCATTGTAACTAACACCACCAGAACTCTACTCCCAACTTCATAAGTTATATTCATAAATGGAGAATGATACTGAAATTGAGGTGTGGCGAGTTGAGATTGAAATTGAGGTTGGTTCTCCAAGGCTGGTGAAATTGATATTGAAATTAAGGATGGTGGAACCCCGTTTAAACCGTCTCAACAATATATCATTCATTTACCATGGCTGTTTTGGGATGAGAATGAAATTGAGTCTCTCAGTTGATATTCTTGTTTCACTCTAAGACTGCAGAGGAGAGATGAAAAAAACATCTAGTTTCCCTTCCTTTTAAAGAAAGCTCTATGGTTGAAGATATGTCTAACTAATACCCTTTACTTTAATGGGGACGTTTCCCGAAATATTTTTATCTCTTTAGTGATTGAGTTAGCTTGCTCTTCCAAATTCCAAACTCGTCGTTTCAAATTTCCTATGTATCTTTCAAATTTTTTGTGCCTCTACTTCGCACGTGGCACCACTTTTGAGGAAGATGGTACACGAGTAATCCACACAAGTGCGAATAAGTGATAGTCCACAGGGTCGTAATTTTATTTGTGTATTGACAATATTTATCCTTCCATAGAAGATCCTAAGGATGAAACTGAAGAGAAGTGTCCTGTAAGAAAGTTATTTCTGATGGGTAAGAAAGATCCCGAAGAATTTCTAAGGTTTATGAAAAGTCCTAGCAATCCCCTCAAGTATGTTGAATGCACATCATCAGAGGAAGAAGAAGAGGAATTTGATCAAAGAACTTTTTTCAAGGCATCTGACTTTTCTGGAGTGAACCCCTACTACAACGAGGATGGTGAATATATAGGTCCAATAAATGGGAAAGCAAAAGCTGATGCTGGTGAAAATGCTAGTGATGGTGAAAAAGCTGATGATGTGGAGGAAGATAACAATAATGAGGAGGATGCATGAAACTTGTTTGATATGTTTGTGTTATTATGTTTCTACTATTATGTTTTGAACTCTTAGATTGTGGTTTGATACTTTTCAGCAACTCTTAAATTTATATTAATTTCCAGCTTCACTTGCTTTAGAAACTTAGTATTTTTTCTACGATAGTGTTGCCCTCAAATACTATACTATGCCGAGAACTATTGAGTAACATGATGTTATGAAGCTTGTAAGCGGATTGCAAAAGGTTTTCAAATGAATTGCTATAGAATAATGAACTAAAGAAATAAGAGTGTAAGCTTTATATTAAGTTAGGAGTTGACTAATTTAGTGGACGTAGAGCATCCACACGTTCTCTTGTAATGGATTTCTTGTAGCCAAGTATGTGTTAGTTGTAGTAGAGTAAAAACGTAAGAGAAAGTAATGAGAATTGGAAGAGTGTGGTAAGAGAAGAAGTTAATAAAAATAGAGAGTGAGAAGAACTAAGAGTTCCCACTTCCCCATTAGAAAAATCAGTCTTAAACACATACTTTCAATCACCCAATTACCAACGGAAACATCTTAAGATGGCTCGCCTTTGTATGATTTATTTATTTAATAATTTCTTTATCTCATTTTCTCTTTCTTAGGTCTCAATGCTGAGCTACAAATCTTAAGACGTCGGTTTAATTCATATAAAAATCAGATGAAACCTAATATGGCACAGCAATAGCAGAAACCTTAGATGTCTCAGCAGCATCAGTAGCAGACACCTCAGATGACACAACAGCTGCAACAGCCCCCGTTTATACAACATCAGTCTCCAAAGACACGACAACAACTGAAACCTCAGATGACACAACAGGAAGAACGAAAATGAAAAAACCAGCTTTATCAAATCTATCAAGAAGTTAAAGATGTAACTAGGGATTTTTAGCGCACATGGCTTGTGTGCTTTTTAATCTATTCTCTTTGATATATCAAAAAAAAACATTGCCTCGGTAAGAACACGAGGACTTGCAAACACGACCACAATCTTTAAACATCGCCTCGGAGTACACACAAGGACTTCATAAATTGGTGACATAGAACTATTAACAAAATACTAAGGAGGATGAACAGTAAATAAAACCACCAGCAACAGGTACAAGTACACTTAAACTTGTTCAACAATTCTCTCTAAACCCTCGGATGGACCAGAACATGCTCTTCAACAAGGGTCTGAGCAGGACTCTCGATAGTGGAAGTAGTAGTTGCACCTCTTTGACGTTTGCGACGGGTGGTAGCCTTGTAAGCGTCTTTTATCTTCTTTTCATATTCAGCATGAAGATCATTAGTTCTCTTGGTCCAGTCAGCACGCTCAGCCTCTAGCTCCTCCTCATGACGAGCCTCAATACCAGCAAGTTCACCATCTGAATTCACTTTCTCCTCCTTGGCTAAAACATAATTTAAAATCTGCTCAAGTTAGGCCCTCTGATGGCATAAAGCACTAACTTGTGCCTCGAGCATCAGGCAAACAAACACCTTGTTTGCAATGTTCGGTTAACTGAGACACTATGTTTCTGCTTGATTTTAAATCCCTTTTATAGTACTAATTACCTGTAATTTGAATTAGGAGACTAATACCGAGTTTCCTTACAAATTCTAAAAAAAAAAACTTCCATATTTCAGCCTTCCACCATGACAATCAACGGTAGCACACAAATCTTTACCAGTTCATGTCTTCTCAGTTTAAACTCCACCGATGGTAAACATAGACTCTACTGAAGGTTCTTGTTTGATTTACCTCCTACAATCCTTCCATGAACTTCGAAAAAAATCGCTCAAACCCCAGTAGTAACAAGCATCTTCTTTCGCAGCTCAAAATTAACAGCAAAAGTGTGGGGGTACTTGGCATTTTGGGAAGAAAACGCGTTACAAAATGAAACCAGATGACCATTATGTTGGAAAAGTATGTGTATGAATGGCCGACTTATAACCCGGTAGCCTTTGGAAATAACAACGACCTCCTATTGTGGAAGAATAGGCATTTATTGCATTACAATACACTCACCAGAACTTGGACGGAAATTTGGGGGACATTTCCGTGGAAAACATGGGTTCGAATTATTCCCCACATGAGCAGCGCCGTCTCGTTGAAGAATTTTGTTGGACAATCTGAAAAATGTACTCCTGATGTCCATGCCACTAACACATTCCCTAGGTTATCTATGTAGTTGTTTTTTTCCTAAGTTTTGTTATTAGTTTTATATATTGTGTAGATCGTCGCTTCGTTAGTTGCACATTCTCTGTATAACTACATTATATTTTCCAAATCATGTAAGCATTTGTGATTTGTGTCGTGTTTCCTTATCGGTTTGTTTTTTTAATATATATTGGATGTGCACCAATGCTCATTTATAGTACCATGACATGCTTCTCATAGTAGGTTTGTGTTGATCCCAAACCATATCTACATAGTATAAACTCAACCTGTAAATGTCAAGAACACTCGTGGTAACACAGGAACATATTTCTTGCTATGTCAACATAAAACTAGACTTCGATTGAGGTTTAACCGCGTATTGGTTCAATACCATAGCAGTGACGTGTTGGCATCATCACACCAGAAACGAGCAACTTGAAGCAATAGAAAAAAATCTTTGTAGAAGGCTTCTCAACTAAATAGTATCTGTCCAAACCCATAACGTAACAGGATTTTTCAAGGAAATTCATAATTGAACAAGATTCCCCATAACACGGAACGTATTTTGTTTCATGGATGCTTCGTTGCTAGACATCTTCCTACTTGCTCTTGTATTTCTACGTCCCGTACAAAATAACATCTTTAGATTATGTCAAGCTATCTATGCCTCTAAATAAAGGATGCATCAACGATGGTCTAGGTTCTCCTTTGCAAGTGTGGATAACGCAAGGAATTACAACCTCCTGATGCTTGCTCCAGCTATTTACAAAATAACTAGTGTTGTTCTTCTTCTACATCCAAACGGAATTTCTACCAACGACAATGGGCATCTCTTGTATGAAGAAGCTCAGGATTTTGAGCAAGAGGATAGTGAGGATGCTGATGACCGATGGTAAGTTTGTGAGAATGATAATTAGGATTGGATAGTCTATGATGGTGATTCATACGACCCCTTCAGAACAATTGACACAAACTTATCCTTCAGAACCCCCACCGATCCTTATATGAACGATCGATAACAACCGATATGAGCGATTAGTCATATCGGTAATATGAGCGACAAGTCATACGGGAGCAACGATTGGATCTTTGGCAAAATGCGCGATGATCAGATTAACCCATTGTTAGAGCACTGCTCGGTTGAACCCACCAAGCGTTGGTATGTCAAGTTTGGTTGTCATATTTTAGTGAATAAAAACTCAATTAAAGAGTCGCTTGATTATATGATAGAGTCAACTTCGTATAAGTTTGCTTGAAAGTATTAGGATTTGAGACTTACAAGTATTACTGAAGACTTGAAGACGTGAAGAAGTATGAAGCTACAAAAACAACAATCATCCTTCATCTTGAGGTTAGTAATATTTTACTTGAACTGTTTCATTCCCTAACGTATCTTTCGAGTCGTGAATATTGAAAACAAAACTGCGAAGCTGTGTATGAACTCTAGATAAACATAGTATTAAGGAATACGATACGAGGTTTATTGACTAACCATTAAACTTTGTATATAAGACATCGACATAATCGTTTAAATGTTATTGTGATTATGTATGGGAGTGAGTGAAGATTTCATCATAGGAAACAATGTTTACATTCGTTTAAAGGAAGTAAGTTCACAAACTTGTTTGTGAATCGAAAGGGAAATCGTTAGGCTTATTGGTAATGCTATTCATATTGCAAATCTATTTTGAACTAACAATATGCGTGATGTGTATAACCCATCATAAACTTGTTTATATGGTTGGTAAAACTATTCACGGATGCCTGTCTTAAGTTATTGGTACAACTTTTATTAGTAAAATCGATCTTAAGAAATCACTCAAGATGGTATGATCGATGCCTTGCAAAATAATAACTTTTATTAGTGAAAGGGGAACCGATCCTAGTAAGAGGTGAAACAGATTTTGTAAGAGGGGAATCGATCCCTTTAAGAGGTACCACACGTAACTAGTGTGAGGGGAAACGATCCTATGAACATGTGCAACAAGTTCTTAGTAGTGAGGGGAACCGATCCTATGCACATGTGCACCAAATTACGGGTAGTTACCATATCATGTGGGTAACCGATCCTAGTACCTAGTCAACCGAGTTTTGGTAACTAGTGTGACTATGTAAAGTACTCACAGGAGGTATAACCGAAACTTGTTTTGGTAGAACCGTGATACCCATGATTAGTAATTTGATAGGACGATCAATCACATGGTTCTTAGAAATCGATTTTTCGTTTCTAAGATTGCAAGTATGAAAGAGGACTTACAAAGTAAGGATGTCGCCATTCTTTGAACACGAGTTGTAACTCTTATCATTAATTGTTCAAAGATATTCCTTGATAGCTAAGGAGAATCCCAGGATCGAAATTAATTGAGAATCTTTTTTATTAAAGGTTTCTTGATTGTATATGGTATTTAATTTCCAACAATTAAATAACATATCTTTAGAAAATATTATTTATTAATGTGCATTTACTAATTAAGGAATTTTCTCAGTGAATTTCGGTCAATATTTGGACAAAGCATTTCCAGGAATTATGAAAACCGAATCTTGTGTTTATTGCATATCTTGAGAATATTTTCGGTTTTGGAAATTCCTTGGTGTCCAAACTTCCTTGTCTATAAATATCAAAGTTTGCATCTCTAGCAAACTAATCCTCAGATCCAGAAAAACTACGTCAGTTGTGTTGTTATTGGTGGAGCCTCCTATTGGAGTGGAGAGTACCCTAATTAGGAGAAATCGCTTACGGCCGCTCGGTTTAAATACTTCTTTGGGATTGAGAAGCTCTATTAGTACCATTGGTGGGAAACTAGATAACTGCGGTTTATTATTAGTTTTCAATTGATTTAATTGAATAACGATGGTTGAACTTTGATTGCACCTAGTTTGTTTATGCTTGAGAATCTTCTCTTCTGATATAAGATTCACTCAAACTAGATCGAAGTTTCGACGAGGATCTTTAGATCTGTTTGTAGATATAAAAGACGTCTTGTGATAATCCGACGTTAACAGACCCCGTTCTGTGTGGATTATATCATAAGAGATTCAATTTGATTGTGTGCAGGTGTTTATTGAAGATCAAAGAAGATTTGAAGACAAGAACATTTTTGGGTTCATAATATTTGGTGTGCACAATACTTATTTCGGCTGGAAAGGGATCCAACTATAATCGGATTTATCCTTGTGATAATCTTGGATTGGATAGTTGTGTAGATCTGCATCAACACCATTCTTTGTGATTAAGAGTGTTGATTGCGTGTGTCTTATAATCACTATGGTGATTGATAAGAAGGAGATCTAAGGACCCTACAAAGGTGTTTATGTGATTAAACGAGAGAGCCTTTGTCAGACTCATATCACTTGGTTGAAAAGAGTTGTTACCGAACAGATTTGTTGTTCCTTTACTGTTTGGAATACGAACCAAAGGAATTGTTCCAAGTGCGTGACTTATTGAAGTTGGAGGCGCAGGGATACTGAGGAAACTAGGTAAACTATAGAGTTAGTTACTTGGTCTCAACTATACGAAGTTGGTTTAGATTTTGTATAGCGGCTTAATTATGAGAATATTCAATCTGGACTAGGTCTAGGGGTTTTTCTGCATTTGCGGTTTCCTCGTTAACAAAATCTTGTTGTGTTATTTTACTTTTCTATTTCCGCAATTTTAATCGTTTTTATAATTAGAAGTAAAATACACAAAACGTTACATCCCATTTACTTGATAGATAATCCTATAGAGTTTGGTTAAGTCTGAACCTATTATCAAGTAAACACACTTCGTTGATTGTATTGTCTCGATCTCGTATCCATAGACGATCACTCGAAGTGTGATACCGATCAGTTGTATTGTCCCGGCTCAGTCCATAGACGATAACTTTCGGAAGAAGGGACTTATAGGTGGAATTTTTTTAGATTGAGGTATATTTGGGTACCCTCGTCTTTTGAATTGGTATCAGAGCAGGCAAACCCGAAAAGATCTAACAATCTGCGTTTGGTGCGATCTAACCTATAAGAATTGAATCCATGACTGATTCAAATAACGTAGAGCAAGAAGATGATAATCTTCAGAATGTCAGCACGGTTTCAAAACCTGATAAACAACTTAGTTCTGTATGTTCACAAATTGAACACAACTCAATAATTATTAACAATGTTATGTTAAAAAGAAACCAAACTCTTGTGACAAACAAGTTAAACTCTAGTGACAGGGATGAGATTATTTTTTTCATAAATCTTGCTGAAAAATACAATCTAAAAGATAATATATATTATCCTTCTGTCGAAAGGTTTGTCAGAGAATCTTTGACCAGCTTTAAGATTCGTGAAAGTGATGAGTCTGAAGAACATGACTTTAATACAAGGATATGTGATTCTGATCCTCAGAATCTCTTAACTAATATACAACATCGTGACTCTAATAGTATGAGTCAGAATATATGTGTTTCAGAAGGTAATCCATTGACTAGTATCCGGTCAAGACAAACTGCCATATTTCATAACAGAAATTATCTCCTAGACAGAGTAAATGATCAGCAGAAGTGCACTGAAACAAATGATTTCAAATCATGCAGTTTTACTATTGATCATCTGTCTAAAACAGATCCCAGAAAACAATCACATCAAATGATGTTGTCTTATTCCAAGAAATTTCTGGGTCGATATATGAGTCCTGATTATTCAACTCAAAGAGGGTTATGTCTTTCTTTTGATTCTTTTTGCCTAACAGAACACTCAGTTAATTCAGAGTACTTCATACGTAACTCAACTATAAAGGATGAGCCTTGGAATAATCCAAATGGGAAGATACTCCAAAGTATCATGATGGATCATGTTCCAGAAATGTTGAGCTTTCTCAAGCTCATATCAACAATTAATGTTGATAAATAGAATTTCCCTATGTTGTGCCCAATTTGAATCAATTGGAAATTCTTAAAAAGAGGGCATAAGAGCATGACGAAAGTATATCACACTATACTTTTCCGGTTATCTACCCCAAGGTATTGTTCTAAGTTCGGATCTTTTATCTTTATTTAAAATCTTACCTTCGGTTTAGGGAAGACCTTGATAGTTTTAGGAAAGATTTTTCGAAATCCTACGTGTTAGAAAATCGTCTATGTTTCTACCAAATAAAAAATAATAACCTTTGTAGGTTTGAGCAAATCTTGGAAAACAAGCTTAAGTTGGCATTTATATTCTGCCAGAACCAATTTGATTCTGTATTCGGTCAAAGATGGGTGAACACTCTTTTGATATTGGTTCAAAATTACAAAAAACTCGAAACATATCCTGTTGAGATTAAGTGTTATTTCTCTAAGGAACACAAAAAGAATCACATATCTCGTGATCTAATGCTCTTTCTTATGAGCGATTTTGAAGTAGCCAAAGAACACTTGGAAGCTGCTGTTAAGAATGAAAAGTGGCTTGAATCAACTATGTTGAAATTAATCGTCGAGGTGAATCTCGTGAAAAGAAGAATCTTTGCTTCTGAAGAAAAAGAGAAAGCTGAAGGGTCCATCTCTTGAAGAGTCTTCAGTAAACATTAAGATATCCCATGATCCTGAAGATTAAGATCTTCCAAAAATAATAGACTTTAGTGTCTGTGATTAGTTTTCAATAAAAGTCTATTATAAATAAAGCTATCTTTATTATTTGAATAAAATTATTAGTTTATAATTTTTATTATGATTGCTTTGATTTACATAGCCTGTGCTTAATTGCTTTTTGATATTGCTATGTATGTTTATGAGATGTTTGATTTCGGTTTATTACCTTGATATTCGATCTCAAATTGTGATAACCCTTGTGGTTTGCGTGACTTTTTGATTTAGCGGTATTAAGTTCTAGCCCTTGTTGGTAGGCTTTATCAAAGGATCATGAGGAGATCTGGGAAACAATACGTGAAAAAGTCACAATATGTTGGATTTCGATTTATCATAAAAGCATATGTGTTTCAAGGTTTCTAACTTTGCTTGCAATAGTTAAAATCGGTTTTCAACCTTTCTCTGGTAAAGTTTGGTTGTTGTTATTCTTTTTTCTTGCTTAAGGATGACAACATGATGATGATACTTCGTATCAATGCTCCCAGAAAGAAGATGCAAATATTTTGGAGTTGAGGATGCGAAACTGGAGGTAAAAATGTTGTTAGTTAATTGTTTTCCTATTTAAGAAAAGCCATGATTTTATTTTATATCTCTATTGCGTAACAAAATGTTTTGGTTCAATTGATGTTTTATTCCATTATGTTGTGTGGATGTGTGTTTCAGTTGGTTCGGTTAAGAAAAACATTTGTGATATTTTTGATTTCAATTGTTTAGGCTTACAAAAGGTGCGGTACAATTGATGTGTTGTTTCAATTGGTTCCGGTTAAGAAAAACTCTTGTTATCTTTTGATTTCAATTGTTTAGTCTTACAAAAAGTGCGGTACAATTGATGTGTGTGATTCAGTTGTTTTCCGGTTAAAAAAAACCATTGGTGTCTTTGATATCAATAGTTTAGGCTTACAAAACGACGGTGCAATTGCGGTTCTTTAATATCTATGTTGATTCAATTGCTTCCGGTTAAGATAAACATTTATGCAAGTTAATTTTTGGTTTATATGGATTGTTTAAGGCTTAACGAAAATTGGTTTTTGGTATCATTTTTTTAGTCCAAATGATTTCCGGGTAAGAGAAACTAAGACCTTAGGATCCAAGTTAGACTTATCAAAATTGGGAGGATCCGGATATTCAAGTCTAGCCGAATGCCTTAACGAGAATTACTAGTTAACTAACCTAGTATTTGTATTGTTAAAAGGGGAGGTCTAAATTTTTCTTTGTGAAAAATTAGAACCTGATGGGATAAATAGAGTTAAGTTCTTATCTTTATTTTAGTCTTGTCGAACAAGCGATTGTATTTGTACAATCGGTTTAGCAAAGAACTATGTGATTAGTCGATTTTTGTTTTGCTAAACTATCCAATATTTATTTATGAAATTGAGTTCTAGATAACATATTAAAATCAAAATTACTTTTAGTTTCGGTTTTAGTATTGTGTATCTAAATATGGTGTGTACAACCTCGTGCTTAGCTCTTATAGGTTTACATCTACTCTTTGTGAGATTTGTAAGATCCTTTCGGTTTGTCCTTTATTTTTTCGTTTCTTTGTCATTTTTGTGACAAAAAAGGGGAGAAATATATGGAGTAAACAAGTGGTATTGGCTTGTATGAGTTAGTATCACTAAGGGAAAGGACGTATGTGCTAAAACTTTTATTCTAACAAATAGAGTAAAAACATAGACTAAGGGGGAGTCGCATACCATGAGATATGTAGTAATAACGCACTACATTAGAATAACAAAGTTGTGCGGATTGAAAATATACCTAGCTTGCCTTTAGGGGGAGTATTATCTTTGTTATTATGGTGTCATCAATGGTATTTGAAGATTGAATTTAATGTAGGTTATGTGCTGTTGAACTTGGAAAGAAGCGTATGTGTATAATGAATTCTTGTAATTTGTTTATCCATATGGTGTAAGAGTTTTGTCACTAAAATTGAAAAAGGGGGAGATTGTTAGAGCACTGCTCGGTTGAACCCACCAAGCGTTGGTATGTCAAGTTTGGTTGTCAAATTTTAGTGAATCAAAACTCAATTAAAGAGTCGCTTGATTATATACTAGAGTCAACTTCGTATAGGTTAGCTTGAAAGTATTAGGATTTGAGACTTACAAGTATTACTGAAGACGTGAAGAAGTATGGAGCTACAACGACAACAATCATCCTTCATCTTGAGGTTAGTAATATTTGACTTGAAACGTTTCATTCCCTAACGTATCTTTCGAGTCGTGAATATTGAAAACAAAACTGCGAAGCTGTGTATGAACTCTAGATAGACATAGTATTAAGGAATACGATACGAGGTTTATTGCTTAAACATTAAACTTTGTATATAAGACAACAACATAATTGTTTAAATGCTATTGTGATTATGTATGAGTATGAGTGAAGATTTCATCCTAGGAAACAATGTTTACATTCGTTTAAAGGAAGTAAGTTCACAAACTTGTTTGTGGATCGAAAGGGAAATCGTTAGGCTTATTGGTAATGCTATTCATATTGCAAATATATTTTGAACTACCAATATGCGTGATGTGTATAACCCATCATAAAGTTGTTTATGTGGTTGGTAAAACTATTCACGGATGCCTGTCTTAATTTATTGGTGCAACTTTTATTAGTAAAACCGATCTTAAGAAATCACTCAAGATGGTATGATCGATGCCTTGCAAAATAAAAACTTTTATTAGTGAAAGGGGAACCGATCCTAGTAAGAGGAGCAACAGATTTTGTAAGAGGGGAATGGATCCCTGAAAGAGGTACCACACGTAACTAGTGTGAGGGGAACCGATCCTATGAACATGTGCAACAAGTTCTTAGTAGTGAGGGGAACCGATCCTATGCACATGTGCACCAAATTACGGGTGGTTACCATATTATGTGGGGAACCGATCCTAGTATCTAGTCAACCGAATTTTGGTAACTAGTGTGACTATGTAAAGTACTCACAGGAGGTATAACCAAAACTTATTTTGGTAGAACCGTGATACCCATGATTAGTAATTCGATAGGATGATCAATCCTTGATAGCTAAGGAGAATCCAGGGATCGAAATTAATTGAGAATCTTTTTTATTAAAGGTTTCTTGATTTTATATGTTATTTAATTTCCAGCAATTAAATAACATATCTTTAGAAAATATTATTTAGTAATGTGCATTTACTAATTAAGGAATTTTCTAAGTGAATTTCGGTCAATATTTGGACAAAGCATTTCCAGGAATTATGAAAACCGAATCTTGTGTTTATTGCATATCTTGAGACTATTTTCGGTTTTGGAAATTCCTTGGTGTCCAAACTTCCTTGTCTATAAATATCAAAGTTTTCATCTCTAGCAAACTAATCCTCAGAGCCCGCAAAACTACCTCAGTTGTGTTGTTACTAGTGGAGCCTCCTATTGGAGTGGAGAGTACCCTAATTAGGAGAAATCGCTTACAGCCGCTCGGTTTAAATACTTCTTTGGGATTGAGAAGCTCTATTAGTACCGTCAGTGGGAAACTAGATAATTGCGGTTTGTTATTAGTTTTCGATTGATTTGATTGACTAACGGTGGTTGAGTTTTGATTGCACCTAGTTTGTTTATGCTTGAGAATCTTCTCTTCTGATATAAGATTCACTCAAACTAGATCGAAGTTTCAACGGGGATCTTTAGATCTGTTTGTAGATCTAAAAGACGTCTTGTGATAATCCGACGTTAACAGACTCCGTTCTATGTGGATTAGATCATAAGAGATTCAAGTTGATTGTGTGGAGGTGTTTAATGAAGATCAAAGAAGATTTGAGGACAAGAACATTTTTGGGTTCATAATCTTTGGTGTGCACAATACTTGTTTCGGATGGAAAGGGATCCAACTATAATTGGATTTATCCTTGTGATAATCTTGGATTGGATAGTTGTGTAGATCTGCATCAACACCATTCTTTGTGATTAAGAGTGTTGATTGCATGTGTCTTATAATCACTGCCGGTGATTGATAAGAAGGAGATCTAAGGACCCGACAAAGGTGTTTATGTGATTAAACGAGAGAGCCTTTGTCAGACTCATATCACTTGGTTGAAAAGAGTTGTTACCGAACAGATTTGTTGTTACTTTACTGTTTGGAATACGAACCAAAGGAATTGTTCCAAGTGCGTGACTTATTGAAGTTGGAGGCGCAGGGATACTTAGGAAACTAGGTAAACTATAGAGTTAGTTACTTGGTATCAACTATACGAAGTTGGTTTAGATTTTGTATAACGGATTAATTCTTAGAGTATTCAATATGGACTAGGTCCCGGGGTTTTTCTGCATTTGCGGTTTCCTCGTTAACAAAATCTTGTTGTGTTATTTTACTTTTCTATTTCCGCAATTATAATCGTTATTAAATTAGAAGTAAAATACACAAACTTTACATCCCATTTACTTGATAGATAATCCTATAGAGTTTGGTTAAGTCCGAACCTATTATCAAGTAAACACACTTCGTTGATTATATTTTCTCGATCTCGTATCCATAGACGATCACTCGAAGTGTGATACCAATTAGTTGTATTGTCTCGACTCAGTCCATAGACGATCACTTTCGGAAGAAGGGACTTATAGGTGTAAAAGTTTTAGATTGAGGTATATTTGGGTACCCTCGTCTTTTCACCCATATCTCCATACGAACCACCTCTTCAAATCAATGGACACAAACTTCTTGACTGTCAGTTTAACCCATATCAAAATACGGGAGCAACGAGTTCATACAGAGATTGGTGATGGTGCTGAAGATAAGGTATTGCCCCGATGATAATAGAATTTCCTTAATGACAAAACATCCTCACATACAAGTTTGGTATATTTTGATATACTAAGAATATGATCTAATTTTAACATG
Source organism: Papaver somniferum (assembly GCF_003573695.1). Lineage (NCBI taxonomy): Eukaryota > Viridiplantae > Streptophyta > Magnoliopsida > Ranunculales > Papaveraceae > Papaver > Papaver somniferum. The sequence goes on from NC_039365.1 coordinate 30,981,687, forward strand.
GGGTGTTTGTTTTTTGATTTTAGGATTTGTTGTTGTTCATCAGGATCTGAACTTTGAAGATCTGGTCAGAGTTGGAACTGATACCATAGCCTAGGTGTGTTAGCATTACTACTTATTCTAGTTTTTATATTGTATTTTTCTGAACATTTGCTTTGATATTTTGCTGAACATTTGCTTTGATTATTGTGTAGAGTAATAAAATCACTTGCACAGAGGATGATGATTGTTGGTCAGTTGATCCTAGATGTTCGCCGCCTCACCTCAAGGTAATCAAACTCAAAAATCTCGAAGTTAATCAATGGAGCTAAATGTAATTAATCTATTTATGAAGTATATCCAAATTCTTGAGAGTGTAACCATTGTAGCTTTCTCTAAGGCTCTCCCAAGACCATTTGGAACAAAAACAACTTCTAATTTTTCCAAAACCCCCAAATTGTGTGGTTAAATTCTTGAAAAGCTCTAAAGATACTCAACATTTCTTTCAATATATAAATGTTGATAAGGTAGTGTTCGTGAGGATCTTTAAGAAATCCCCTTGTGTGTTTTTAGGTACTCCATTACTATTTCAAGTTTTTGTACTCATCAACATATACTAGTCCCTTTCATTACTATTTCAGTTTATTTTAATGCATACATAACAACCAAAGTATCCTCGTCACCCTTTTAAGTTTGTTTCACTTCACTCGCCTACTGGATGTCGATAAGACATACTCAAAGCGACAGACGAGAGCTGCAAAGCAACGCGACCATTGGCCAACATGTGCTTATAGTTGTAACCGCGCAACTATTTCAAAATAACGCCTTCTCATTAAGAACGCGACCACTGGCCAACAGGTGCATATATTTATAACTGTCATACTATTTCAAAAATAACGCCTGCTCACTAAGAACGCGACCATTGGCCAACAGGTGCATTTTGCGGGAGATGTATATATAAGCTTTGCTCGTATCTCTTTGTAGCAATCTAAAATAAGAAAATCCATATCTCTTTATAGCAATCTACACTAAGAAAATCCATAGTACTTGTTATTTTTATTGATATTATTTCATTAGTAGTTGTGATGGAGATGTTGCCGGAACTGACTACCGAGATATTACAGCGCCTCAAAACTACAAAAAGCGTTTTAACAAGCAAAAGGGTTTGCAAAGAGTGGAATAATGTCCTTGAGGACAAAAGAACTGGACTCCTTTTCGGGGTCACACAAGGAATGGGGAAAGGAAAAGTTACTCGACTCTTCCATAGAGAACATATTAACGAGATAGATTTCAACCTGATTGTAACAACCAACGGTAATCACGTCCCGGATGAAGGAATCTATGAATGGACTCATTTACGCCCAATAGTTGGTTCCTGCAATGGTCTGGTATGCATTTACGTTTCACACGACGACATACAAGACCTTGTTTACATTATCAATCCAACAACGCGGAAGCACCTCCATCTTCCAGAACTAAGCATCCCCGTTGCACGAGATCAAATACCTTCATGGTATCCTCGAAACAACGTAATTGGGGGTTTCGGCTACTGCCAACATACCGATTCGTACAATATTTTTCGCATTGACGGGGATTGTAAATTTCAAATATACACTCTAGGAGACGATATTGGATGAAGGAACATAGGGGAGATTCCTTATACTTTCCAGAGTTCAGGTGTCTACGCACATGGTTGTATTTTCTGGAAGGATTGTCTTAAGCAGAATACTGCCATAGTCTCTTTCAATGTAGGCACCGAGACGTTCCATGAACATTCGCCACCCCCGCATCATATATCTGGGGGTCAATTTTGGATAGATTCTTTCCCGGAGTTTGGGATGGTCATGCTTGGAGATCGCCTTTTATTTTACTACATCCATCACGTGTTTTACAAGCCACAGATAGATTTATGGGCACCCATTTCGAAAGAAAATATTCATACATGGGTACCTGGCGGGGAATGAAATTGGGATCACAAAATGAGCATTATGTTGGAAAATGATGGGGAGGAATGGCCGACTTATAACCCGATAGCCTTTGGAAATAACAACGACCTCCTATTGTGGCAGAATAAGAGTTTATTGCGTTACAATACACTCACCATAACTTGGACGGAATTTTGGAGGGTAGTTCCGTGGAAAACATGGGTTCGAATTATTCCTCACATGAGTAGCGCCGTCTCGTTGAAGAATTTGGTTGGACAATCTGAAGAATGTACGCCTGATGTCCATGCCACTAACACATTCCCCAGGTTATCTATATAGTTGTTTTTGTTTTCCTAAGTTTTGTTTTTAGTTTTATATATTGTGTAGATCGTCGCTTCGTTAGTGGCACATTCGTTGTATAACTACATTATATTTTCCAAATCATGTAAGCATTTGTGATTTGTATCGAAAAAAGTTTTATTATATATTGTTCATTATCCTGGACACAATAGATGGTGATTCGGATGAACCCCACAAGCTTATCTCGTGAACTCGCACAAACTTATCCTGCAGAACAATCAAAAATAGACATATCTTGTTCATTATCCTGGACAAAATAGACATATCTTGTCCATTATCTAGTCATATATTGTTCATTATCCTGGACACAAACCTATCCTGCAGATCCCCCATCGAACTGAACTCTCTGCGCAAACTTATCATCTGTCATAGACTGATAATAACCGCTACAGAGTGAATCGTGGTAGCATTAGCGACAAGTCATACTGGTGCGCCGATTGGATCATCGGAAAAATATGCCCGATGATCAGATTCACCCATATCGCGTTGCCCTTAAATCCCTATCGCGATGAACAGTTTAATCGTAATGAATGGTTCATTATTATTGCGAGTCTCTACCGCCCCTTATTTTTTGAAATCGCTGATATTCCCGCTGTGACTAATGTTCTTCTATTTTCCTTTACAACAAAAGGACATACGGGTCATTGCCATCTTTCTTTTAACCCCTAACGATAGAGAATTCCTTAGTTCGACAATATCAAATGGCACGTCCATATGGGAGAAATACGAAAAAAGCTCGTCCCAGTCTGAACCATTACAACATCCTGAATTGTACAAAATCTTGTCTCTTTGAGGTCAGGCACATGAGACAAGACTCACAATCAACACACTTAAGCTGTATTGGGTGAACAATAACTTGTCCAACATACACTTCTTGTACGGAATTCTTAGTACCCTTTTTCACAGAATGTTTAGATCTTATTCTTTTCCGGAGAGGTCTAATCAATTCTTTAGAAATTAACTTTTTCAGAGAGGAATTGAGTTTTTTATTTACCTCAGGTGAATTAGACTTCTGAACAAATTTGAGCTTGTTCGCTAATCGATTTGCTCTCCGTTGAAGTTTATTGACATATATATTATTTTATGTTTGTACTTCTAACACTTAGAAAGTTCATGACCCGTAAAAGTACAATAAGAACATGTCAATGTGGGGGAAGGTTCAAACACCATAGCCGAGCATGCTGCTAAACAAATTGCGGTACCTGAAACATGTGAAATAGAATTTTCAGTAGACAGGGAAAAATCCATTTTATCCTACATAGTGGTTGACGAAGTTTCTCCAGGAAGAATATCAAGATTTATGTACGTATTGCTACAATTATCAAAATAAATATTTTCACCAAGGAGTGCAACACTTGGCTCTCCATCTTCATCTGAATCATAGTAATCAGACATCTCATCAAGAGTTGTAGCAATACCTTTATTCCCAGTGTATTTTCTATGATTTGGACACTCGTTAGCAAAATGACCAAAACCTTTACACTTGAAGCTGTGGCATATCCTCATCATCAGTTTCGACGGGGTCTCTATTTTTAGGAGGGTCACGGTCGTGAGGTTTGACTGATGACCTGGGTTTGTCTCTGATGAGTCGTTTACTCCTCTTCAACAAAAGATCTCTAAAATTTCTTGTGATCAGTGAACCTGAGTTGTCAAGATCTTCATCTGATGAATCAGCCTCAATAGGATCAACTTCAGAGTTGCCTACACTTCTACATTTTATCAAGTAACTTAGTGTTCTTTTGTGCTTTGGAAGCAATATCCCTTCCAGATTGGGGTATATGCTTGTGATCAAAGATCTTTAATTTCCTAACCAGAGTATTTCTGGAAAGAGTACTAAGGTTATTTCCTTCAATGATGACATGTTTCTTAGAATCATATCTAGCTGGAAGCGATCTGAGAATTTTCATCACAACGTCCTTTTCAAGAATAGTCTTACGCAATGCAAAATATACATTAACAATTTCAGATACTCTGTGATTAAACTAATCAAACGAATCTTCATCAGACATACGAAGGTTTTCCGAATTATAATTTAGGTTTTGAAGCCTATCTTCTTTCTCAGAGGAATTTCCTTCAAATACAATTTCTAAGATATCTCAGACTTCTTTAGACTTAGTGCAAGTAGTCACATGGTGATGAATATCTGGGGTAGTGGCATATGTGATAGTATTTAAACCGTCAGAATTTTGCTTCGCAGCAAGAATCTCTTTAGCCTCATATATACCAATATCCTTTGAAACAGTTACATCGCCTTCTATAACAACCGGAGGATCATAGCCCTTAACTAAACGAACCCATGTTTGAGAATCACGCGCTTGAAGAAAGGAACGCATATTAATTTTCCACCATGAGTAATTTGAGCCATCGAAAACTGGTGGTACGTCTATAGAGATATCACAATTGTCCATAGAGTCAGTTGCTACAAACACAGACTTAGATCTTGAACGTGTTTGCCTGCTCTGATACCAATTGAAAAAGCGGGGGTCTAACAACCACACCCAATATTCTTTTAGGAAATCTATATGGACTAACTCCAATATATTTCCAAGAGAATCAACTAGACAGTCAGACTCAATCAAGGAAAATACATCCAAGAGTTATATCTCTATTTATCAAACCAAAATGCAATCGAAAATATAGGAATCTGTGAGCCGGATAAATAAGAGAAATAACTTGAACGGTACCAAAGACAAATATTCAAGTTTCAATCAATTTATATCAATAACCAAAGGTTGGATTATCTAATTGATTGAACTACACATAACCTGTAATGTTTTAATTATATAAAAAATATAATGCGTACAAGAAATAACACAGACAACATAAATTTTGTTAACGAGGAAACCGCAACAGAAAAACCCCAGGATCTAGTCAAGATTTGAACACCACACTGGACCATACTGTATTAAGCCGCTACAGACATTAGCCTACTTCCAATTAACTTTAGACTGGAATGTAGTTGAGCCCTAACCAATCACACACTGATTAAGGTACAATCGCGTTCCTTACGCTTCTGAATCCCAGAAGAACTCTATGCACTTGATTCCCTTAGCTGATCTCACTCACAACCAAGAGTTCCTATGACCCAAAGTCGAAGACTTGATAAATAATCTGTCTTACACAGAAAAGTCTAATGAATAGATAAATATGTCTCCCATAGAAATACTTACGAGTTTTTGTTCCGTCTTTTGATAAATCAAGGTGAACGAGAACCAACTGATACACCGGTCTTATATTCCCGAAGAACAGCCTAGTAATATCAATCACCTCATAACAATCTTAATCGTATAGAAGAGAAACAAGATATTGTGGAATCACAAATGATGAGACGAAGATGTTTGTGACTACTTTTTATCTTACCTATCAGAGATTGAATCTCGAGAAAATATTAGAGAAGATAGTACTCAACACGATAAAACAAAGTATGATCACAACATGCAACTAAAGAGAAAATAGTCGGGTCTGGTTTCAGAATCCCAATAAAGTCTTCAAATAGTTAACCTATAACGGTTTTAGAAAAACCTAGGTTAAAGGAGAATCGACTCTTGTCGCAACTAGTATCACATGGGAGGTGTGGGGACTCAATTTCCCAACTGCTAGAGTTATCCCTTATATAGTCTTCAAATCAGGGTTTTCAATCAATATTACCTTGGTACAAAAGCATTCAATATTCACCGTTAGATGAAAACCTAATTAGATTCAAGATAATATATTTCAACTGTTAGATCGAACTTAGCTTGTTACACACAAATGAAATGTGCCTTCATTTAGATATGGGTAACCGTACCTAATCGTGTACACTTGGTTGGCTCAACAATAGTTAACCGAAGTTAGGCATATGAACACTTTCATATCAACCTTGTTCATCTTCATCACAACTAGTTCAAATGATTCAAATGAAACTAGTTATGGAGTTCTTCAATTGTTTATATTCTCATAGAAGTATACAAGACACAATTGAAGCAAAATCGATTTTGATTCACTTGAATTAATTCATGAACATTGTATCCACGGTTTGAAAACGAGATTATTATATAAATGTATTAGTTCATGAGCAAACCGATTTTAGAAATTAACCCACTCAAGTATGCAAACGGGTACGCATACTTAGAGTTCCGGACTTGGTCTGGGTTCGCTAGTATGCAAACGGGTACGCATACTGTCCTACGTGACTACCCTCAGTTGAATTCCCGGACCCGAACTGTTACGCTAGTACGCATACGGGTATGCATACTATGGTTCCCGAACTTTGAATAACTTGCAACAGTTAGCATACAAGTACGCACACTGTGTTATATCCGAACAATGGTTAATCATCATAAACTCCATGTTAATCAGTGAAACATTCTTAGAAGACGAGAATAGATGTCTCACACAAACTATTAGCTTCAAAGCAATTTTCAAGTGATCAATAGATCAATACGAAACATTCCTAGTCTACATCAAATGACTGTCTCACACAAATCATGTAATGTGTTACCATGCTATTTTCACATGATCATCTTTTGACTTTCGTCAAGAATAAAAGATGAACTTGGTTAAAGCCAAAGCTTACCAACACATATTTTGAGAAATATGTAAGCGAGTTAAACTCAACTCGAAATATCAAATGTGTATAAATTAAAGTTTATATAGCTATACGACTTTTTATCTCAATAAGAGATAGAATTAAAATAGACTTCTGAATGATAGATGAGTTCAAGTTTCCACATACCTTTTGTTGATGAAGTTTCACAAGCTCCCCTTAGCAGTTCTTCGTCTTTAATCGATGAACGCCGTGAAGTCTAATGCTCAACTACACATTCTATCATAGTCCGATAAATAGCTATAAGTAGACTAGAAATCAAGATCTTGATAGTAGCTCTTCCTCTGCCACATATATGATGTTAAATCAGGGTTGCCCACTAGGTTTTATTTTTTGTGCATTTACACATAAAAATTAGGTTAGGAAATTTGCTCTGAAATCAAAAACAATTGAGAAGAAACAACTATATGACTCCTAGGTTAAAGTAGTAGAAGGTGCTTAATGAAGCATTTACAATATTATTTAATTAATGAACATAAATACATTTGAAACTCAATTAATATTTTGTTGGGACTCCATAGTATTCGTGTTAATGTAGACATATGTTAGCATTTATATATAAGTATTATATGTAGAATGAATTCCCCCCATCTCTTATTCAAAGCAAGCAAGCATGTATGTGAAATTAGGTCAACGAGGTTAGATCCTGGATAATATTGGCAACATGGAGCTCATCCAAGATCAAGATGATTGTTGGTCATAATTTCCTTCTACTGGTGGTACATGCTGATCTCATTATCGTATACTAAAATGTTGAGGAGATATGTTAGTATACCACATATATGATTTAGGCTCTTTTTATACATCTAACACATTGGCAAGTCAACCAACCAACTATTAGAAAAAATGGCTCAATCTAGCAATCAAGTTATGAAATATAAATGAAATCAAAGTAAATCAATCACACACACAACACAAGGATTTATAGTATTTCGATCAAGATGATCTACATCCACTTGTGAAGATCCGGCGAAATGATTCCACTGTATCAAACAAGATTGCAAGGTTTTCCGCCAAATCCCCTCTCAAGAACCCTATCTATATTTGTGCCCCACTCTCACTATTACATGAGTTTATCTTACCCACAAAAGGAAATATGTTTTCCTTTTATCTCTTATGAAATTTAGGTTACAAGTGAACTAATGGGTTTATGGGACAAAAACTGGATCAAGCCAACATTGGTACTATCATGTGTTCAAACCATATACAACAAATCTCCACCTTGCCTTGAATACCATCATCATTTTCCATCATCGTCTTTGCTCACCTCCTTAAGGGATCTTAACACTTGCTGACACCAACCAAGTCCAAGAAATGCTTGAACTTGATATTTGGAACTGGCTTCGTCAACATGTCTGCAAGGTTATCCACTATAGGAACCTTGAGCATCGTCATTTTCCCTTATTCAACTGCGTCCTTGATAAAATAATACCTGACATCGAAGTGCTTCGTTCTCCCATGATACATCTAGTTATTGGACAAGTGAATGGCACTTTGACTGTCACAGAACAGAGTTGCACTCTCTTGCTTGAAACCCAAATCACCAACCAAACCCATCAACCATATACCTTTCTTCACTGCTTCTGCGGCTGCCATGTATTCCGCTTCAGTTGTAGGAAATGCAACAGTACTCTGCAAAATTGACTTCCAACTGATAGTACTACCACACAATGTAAAAGTATAACATGTCAATGACCTTCTTCTATCAAGATCACCAACATAATCAGAATCAACATAGCCCACAACATTTTTCGAATAACCAAAGTGTTTACAAACACTTAACCAACATATGTACTTCCCCTTAAATACCTCAAAATCCACTTTACAGCTTTCCACTGAGCCTCCCCGGGACTTCCATGTATATACTTAGCACATTCACAACTTGTGTGATATAATGCCTTATACAAACCATAACATACATGACGCTACCAACTGCACTTGCATATGAAACACGAGACATATACTCTGCCTCATCCGCAGTTTGAGGTGATAGTCTGCTAGAGAGTCTAAAATGTGCCACCAAAGGAGTACTTACTGGTTTTGCATCCTTCATATTAAACCGCTCTAACAGCTTCTCAATGTAATCCTTCTGGGAGAAATACAACTTGCCTTCAGCTCGGTTTATATGAATCTTCATGCCCAATATCTTCTTTGTCGCACCCAAATCTTTCATCTCAAACTCACTACTCAACTGTACTTTCAATCTCTTTTATCTCTGACATGTCTTTGCAAGATATCAACATATCAACAACATACCAGAACAAATACACAAATGAACCATTTTGGAGTTTCCCGTGATATACACAATTATCATACTTACTCCTATCATAGCCATTTGCACATAAACGTATCGAAGTTTTTATACCACTTCCTAGGAGATTGCTTTAACCCGTATAAATATTTCTTCAATAAACATACATGATCTTCTCTGCGAGGAACTTCAAATCTTCAACCCTTTTGGTTGTTGCATTTAAATGGCTCAAGCTAGCACAATCAATCAAGATATGAAATAGAAATGAAATCAAAGTAAACCAGGCGCACACACAACACAAGGATTTATAGTGGTTCAATCAAGATAATCTACAAACACTTGCGAAGATGACGAAATGATTCTACTATGTATCAAACAAGATTACATGGTTTTTCCCCAAATCCCCTCCCAAGAACCCTAGCCACCCCTTTGTGCCTCACTCTCAATATTACAAAAGTAAATCTGTTTTCCTTTTATCTCACGTGACTTTTAGGTTACAAGTGAACTAATGGGTTTATGGGCTATCTCTCGTGACTTTTAGGTTACAAGTGAACTAATAGGTTTATGGGCTAAAAACTGGAGCAAGCCCAAACAAGATACTAATGAACGTTTTTTTGGGTACCAGGGACCATTCTTTTTTTGGAAAGATATTTGAAGTAAAACTAAGTCGTCCCTTATCTATATATTTATATAAATGCCAAAATTACCCTTTTGATTAATTTTGTTTAATGATTAATTAGTGTAATTATTCATTGATTAAGGTTAAATTAATAAATGATTTTTTAAAAAAGAGGTAGAATTATTGAGTGATTAAAGTAGTTGAATATGGAGAAAAAAATTATTCTGAGATGGGTGAATATGGAGAAAAAACATCCTTTGGGTACCGAGGTATGCTTGTAAGTTGTGACTTAGTTAATGTTGCTGTAAATCGCCTAAAATATCTTCAAAATCAAAATTATAACAAAAAATTTCAAATAGGTCAACATAGTTCGGTTATATTATATGAAGAACATTTAACCGAACTTTCTGCAATTGCAGTTCGGTTAATAAATCCAAAATGCACAGGTAACCGAACATGAACTTTAATGGAGTTTTTGTTTGTTCGACTAGCTGATGAAAAATCAAATGTAACCGAACTACGATGCTTAAGTTTACAGAGTTTTGTTCGGTTCGGTCGACTCGACCACGTTGTAACCGAACTTTAAACAACAGATTTCGGTAGGTTCGCAAAATCTTTAAGAACCAGTCATCCAATCGAACCCTTAGTTTTACCACGCACTTAAAATCTATAGGTTCGGCATGATCACAACGTTTATAAACATTGCCGAACTCTTCGTTCAGTTAGCATAAAAATTTGCTACTTAACCGAACTCATTATATAGGTTTTCAGAATAAAGTTCGGTTAGGAATTTATTTTTGCGATTTAACCGAACTCAACATTTGTCTATACAGAGAGGAGTTCGGTTTTGAATATTTTTTTTTGGCGACTCAACTGAACTCAGGCGTTCGGTTAGGAACAAAAAAAAAATCTTAGCTGAAGTGTTCTTCGTGTTCTTCATCTTTAAAAGTTCGGTTGTAAAACTAAGTTTTTTTTTCAAAATTATCCTAACCGAACTTACTACTGTAACCTCCATATTCAACCTATTTCTGATGACTACTGCTCAAAAGTTCAATAAAAAACGAATTAGAAGTAATGGGCCGTTTGTGGGAAAATACTTATGGATAGGTTTGTTTACAAAATATTGATCAATTGACGATGAAAATTCAATGAATCGAACGACGATGAAAACTTGATGATTTTGATTAGATTTGTATATGATCAGGTTTAGATGATCATAAATTGATGAAGAAGAGAAGAAGAAAAATTGTAGAATAGAGGAAGAAGAAATTGTAGATTAGTTATAATTTTAGTTAGGTTAAAGGGTAAACTAGTCATTTCCACCTTTTAGGACACTCCTTATAATTATAGGAAAGATGGCCTAATCAAATCATGGTCCCAAAAGGCAATGGTGCCCAAAAAATGGTCGATACTAATCCATATTCAAGGCATACAACAGTAACGTTAATGATCACTTTACTTTACTGGGCCCAAAAATAAAATAACTCGGCCACGATTCTTGTAACTTGTTACATAGGAGCTGTCTAAACACAGTACGCAAGGTAAATATAATCACAAGAACAATCGCATGGTTTGATATTTTCCCATAGTAGACAACCCATAAAGTTGTAATGTTCTTCAATTTTGACACATCAGGTCAGATGCATGTTAACTCGGTTTTCAGTGAAGAAGCTAGTTTGTGCTATTAAAACCTTCAATAACGTATTTCATGAGTCCAGGTATATGAATATTTAACATGTATTCTTTCCAATCTATGTGTTGAGGGTCAAAATCAAACATATCTGCCTCTTCAGATCCGTTCGCTTTCATCGACATTCTCAATTCCTCAGTAGCCGAATTGTCAAAACTGCCAGGATTATTCAAACTTGCACCAATTAATTAAGTTGCATTCTCTCTTCAAGTATATATGAATGCCTCTCCAGCAGAAAATTGGAAGACCTAATTTGAATAAGCTACTTCCATTTTCTTAAACAGTAGATAATGTTCGTAGAATTCCACCAATCGCTTTGCAACGCTTACTTTTCCTTCCTAACAAAATGAAAAAAATAAAATAAAACAAGGAAAAGAACCAAGTGTGGGAGTGTCTTCATAATAATTAAAGAAAGGTATACCCATTAGTAATATTTCATTAACTAACCTTCTTAGGTAACACATAATTGTCATTTACGTGTTGACGGAAGCTAGCCATGGTGGGGAAGAAAACAGGCTTAACAATTTTGACGGTATTTCCATGTTTATCCATCAATGGATTTTTACAGAAATATTCATAAGCATATTTAACCAATTTTATGATGTTCATCTTCTCTCGGTTGGCAGAACTACCCAAATGGTAGATATATCGATAATTATGGTTCTCATCTTCTTCGTCGTCACCAGACACACTTTTATTGTTACTCTTCATATGATTCATCATTGCTACTATTACTGCATTCACCACCATATCTCCTGGGATCTGTTTCATTTATCAACTCATAAGTCACAAGCTAGCAATATAGAGTTTGATCCATTTACTTACACATTAGAGCTGTTAGGATTAACTTACAATATCTAAGAATGACTCATGGTTGCCAAGCAAACACCGCAACTTCCCTCTTCCACTATATATCACAAAGGGGTCAAAAGTTCTGCAGTTATCACCCAATAAAACAATTACATGATCAGTCAAAATATGAGGAAGAGTTAATAGATGCAAATGGTAATTAATATGATTCTCGGATGAGTGTGGTTTAGCGCCGTGTGCACGAATGGTTAAATAAAGTGTCTAGAATCAAGTAATGACATACTTCACGCCTTCTATCCAACCAGGAAATGGTTCTCTGTAAGTAGAACTGACGATTGTAGGCCTTGCGATAACAACTGGAATATTTCTTTTCAACGACCGATCAATAATCATCTCTCCCATTGCTTTCGTAATCGCATATGTGTTTGGCCATCCATACAGTTTAGCTCTGTTCGCAGCACATAATTAGGGTAGGCGGAGACAAGAAAGAAAGAAATTTTAATGTAACATCTATATCAAACCTTTCGGCTCCTAGTTCTTTCATTGCAGCAGTTTCTTGTTTCTCTGAGACTTGCGCAGCCCTGAGTTCATTCAATCTGTCTTGCACCAACTTCTTCTCTTCATCAATGTCAAGAATCTTTGAGGTTTCTTTCATTGTTTGACTTATATCAAAAGGTTTTTCAAGTATAACTCCAGGTGTCTCTCCGGTATGTATGTAAGCTGATCAGTTATTTGCATGCACACATGACATGGATACAATCACCAGTCGAAGATGTCAGTAATGGATGCAAAATTATGGATTTTATGGTACTGTCTATGTATGTACTGTTTTTTTCTCGATGATTACGGTCTTACCTTGAGAAATTTGTGTAGATACGTAATGAAAAAAAATATAATAAAACTAAGCTCATCACTTACCAGTAGATACATGGAGAATCATCTCTAGATTCTCACACTTCTCTGCGAAATCAAAAACATGCTTGGCTCCCATTGTATTCACATCCAACGCCACATCGTATCTTAGGAAAATTCAGTCATTGGAATTGAAAAAAACTCTGTAATAAGTAAATGAAAGGTGAACCATTCGCGGTGATGGGATACCTTTCGTCAAGATTCGTAGTTGCAGCAAAGTTAGCAACTGTGTACACATATATCTCACTATCAGACACGTGTATATAAAAAGATACGTGGAAAGCATGCAGGCCAAAACATCAAAACATGATGCGTCACGAAACACCAAATAATCCCCGAGGAGTTACTTTATCTCATCCCCAAAAGAGAAGCTAAGATCAACGGTGGAGAGAAAGTTAGCTGACACGAACTGATAGGGGCAGAGACACTTGTCTGACACGAGCAGACCCCTCAACTACCCGCATTAAACACTCTGAGCAGTGTACGTGTCGACCAACCTGTGGAACGAGCGAGGATGCCTCTGCGGGATCAAGGGGAAAACGCAGACCTCCGCGTGATGGACGCAAGGACACAAGAAGATAAGGTTCCAACGGTCTTCAGAGATGGGTCCCACATTCTAACCTTATAAATACCCCATCTCCACCAAGAGGAAAGAGGATCGGAAAAATCAGGAAGAGAAGGAGAGAGAGAGAGAGAGATTGTAAGGGTAAGTTAATCACTTAGAAGAGAAACATGTAAACCCAAAAGTCATTCGACTATTCGTGTAACCGTGAAGAACATAGTAAAACAACAAACCCCGTGGATGTAGGCCATAGTGCTGAACCACGTAAACCTTGGTCTTATTTACATTTCAGCACTTTACATTTATTTAGCTCCATGGATGTTTATTTATATGTTTTGTTTTCCTTAATACTTATATCCCATGCGCAAACGCCTCGCATGGAGTTGTTAGATGAGGCCATGATAAACCCGAAGGTTGTATATAAAAAGATACGTGGAAAGCATGCAGGCCAAAACATCAAAACATGATGCGTCACGAAACACCAAATAAACCCCGAGGAGTTACTTTATCTCATCCCCAAAAGAGAAGCTAAGATCAACGGTGGAGAGAAAGTTAGCTGACACGAACTGACAGGGGCAGAAGACACTTGTCTGACACGAGCAGACCCCTCAACTACCCGCATTAAACACTCTGAGCAGTGTACGTGTCGACCAACCTGTGGAACGAGCGAGGATGCCTCTGCGGGATCAAGGGAAAAACGCAGACCTCCGCGTGATGGACGCAAGGACACAAGAAGATAAGGTTCCAACGGTCTTCAGAGATGGGTCCCACATTATAACCTTATAAATACCCCATCTCCACCAAGAGGAAAGAGGATCGGAAAAATCAGGAAGAGAAGGAGAGAGAGAGAGAGAGAGATTGTAAGGGTAAGTTAATCACTTAGAAGAGAAACATGTAAACCCAAAAGTCATTCGACTATTCGTGTAACCGTGAAGAACATAGTAAAACAACAAACCCCGTGGATGTAGGCCATAGTGCTGAACCACGTAAACCTTGGTCTTATTTACATTTCAGCACTTTACATTTATTTAGCTCCATGGATGTTTATTTATATGTTTTGTTTTCCTTAATACTTATATCCCATGCGCAAACGCCTCGCATGGAGTTGTTAGATGAGGCCATGATAAACCCGAAGGTTGTATATAAAAAGATACGTGGAAAGCATGCAGGCCAAAACATCAAAACATGATGCGTCACGAAACACCAAATAAACCCCGAGGAGTTACTTTATCTCATCCCCAAAAGAGAAGCTAAGATCAACGGTGGAGAGAAAGTTAGCTGACACGAACTGACAGGGGCAGAAGACACTTGTCTGACACGAGCAGACCCCTCAACTACCCGCATTAAACACTCTGAGCAGTGTACGTGTCGACCAACCTGTGGAACGAGCGAGGATGCCTCTGCGGGATCAAGGGGCAAACGCAGACCTCCGCGTGATGGACGCAAGGACACAAGAAGATAAGGTTCCAACGGTCTTCAGAGATGGGTCCCACATTCTAACCTTATAAATACCCCATCTCCACCAAGAGGAAAGAGGATCGGAAAAATCAGGAAGAGAAGGAGAGAGAGAGAGAGAGAGAGAGATTGTAAGGGTAAGTTAATCACTTAGAAGAGAGAAACATGTAAACCCAAAAGTCATTCGACTATTCGTGTAACCGTGAAGAACATAGTAAAACAACAAACCCCGTGGATGTAGGCCATAGTGCTGAACCAAACCTTGGTCTTATTTACATTTCAGCACTTTACATTTATTTAGCTCCATGGATGTTTATTTATATGTTTTGTTTTCCTTAATACTTATATCCCATGCGCAAACGCCTCGCATGGAGTTGTTAGATGAGGCCATGATAAACCCGAAGGTTTTGAGCCAATGAATCAACACCAGGATATCATCATCACAATCTCTTTAGATGATAATGATTGATTGTGAGCGTTCGGGCCCCCTCGTGGTTTGTGTGCCCACAATTTGGCGCTAGAAACAGGGACTTCGTCCCGGTAAAAGATTTATCTTGTCCTGTGATTTCATTTTAAATTGGCATATGATTGCTCTGATTTATCAGCTCGGACCATATAGATCATTCGTTAACTGTATTATGTTCAAAAACCCACATTTTATCTTCGATAAGAGTTATTGTTCTAATCCACGGATTTACAATTTTCGTAGTTTTTATACTAAGGATCTCCTTTAATAAAACTTTAACCCGTATATTATAACTTGCGTGTATTAGTTCTCTCCTGGAAGATTGTATTTCGCCAACTAACCCGCTTCACGCGGATATTCCCGTTTTTTGTTGTTTGAAATAACTTATGCAGAAAGAACGTATTGTGAGTAAAGAAGGCAAGTTTCGGCGAGATTTCATTATCAACAAAAGGGCACGTGATGGAAAAGACGCAGGAAGCAGGAAAATCCAAAGCTTTGTCAAAAGAAACACCCAGGACAACCCCGGTCATCACCCGAAGCAAGCAGAAAGGAGATAAAGCTAAAATGACCAATCGAAGGCAAGATACTGCGGAAATCACTTCACCTATGAACGTTAATTCAGTTGCAGCGGCGGCTCTCAGAGAAGCAGCGACAAAGTACGGGGAGGCTGTGGTAGTCCCGAAGGCTGCGGAGGCTAGCAATACCTTCGCCATGAGTCAACTTAATCAACCAAGAGAAAGGGTGGATGAATCCAGAACATTCCAACCCGCGCACCTTCTAACTTTTGGAATGCCACCAACAAATGATCAAAATCAAACCATACCGGCGGCTCTAGCACCGCAGAGGGGCGCTCACCCCAATTTGGAAATACCAGCAACCGAAGCTGAACCCCTGCCACCTTTAGTACAGACCATGGAGGAGGGCGGCACCATGGCTGTAGTAGCACGCGCTGGGACTCCCAATCAGGGGTCCAACCAGTCACACCGACTAATGGCTGAGCTTGAGGAACTGAGGAAGAGCCAGCAGGTTTACGCAGAAGCTGTAGCCCTGTTGGCCAGAGAAAATCAATATTTAAAGGAGCGGATTGCTCTAAGCACGAAGACCATCCAACAACTTGATGAAGCAAGCTCCAAAGCACCAGAGCCAAACCGAGACTGTAGAGTCGTCATAGCGGCTAATGAAGACGCGACAAGGGGACGTAGCGTATCCGACCCGGATTATGACGATGGAGAGTCAGACGGTAATGAGCCGAAGAATTTAGAGCACCAACGCGCAATGGAGGAACTACGAGATGAGATGATGGCCGAGATCAGGCAATTAAAAAATAAACAAGGCGGGGGGAGGTTAGAAGAGGTCATGAGAGAAGCTAACTCCACGCCCTTAACTCATGCTTGGCCAACACCCCTATTCCACTGAAATGCCCTGTCCCAACGTTCGAATGCTATGATGGATCCAGCGACCATGCTGCACATATTCGGTACTACAACCGTGTCTTAGCTAGATGGGGTCAGAACGACGCCGTACTCTGCAGATACTTCCCATCAAGCCTGAAGGGATCGGCGTTATCATGGTTCGATAATCTTCCACCAAACTCCATCCACTCATACGACCAACTCGCAGAGAAATACTTAAGAACATACATGTACAACAAGACTGTAAACACCGGAATGGATAAGCTCTTTTCACTAGCAATTGGCTACAAGGAAACCACGAGGGAGTACACTAACAGATGGCACAAGATCTGCCAAGCCATAGGGAGCGTGGACCCAGTGGTAAGCATCAATTGCTACAAATGGGGCTTAGACCGAATGAGTCCCCTATTTGTTGAAATTCATGGGAGCGTGCCCAATACAGAGGGAGATCTTCGAATAATTATCGAAAAGCACGCTCGACTTGAAGAAATTCAACGGGAAAACCCGAGGGCATATCCCCAGAGGTCTCACCGCACCAATTCAGCGGAACAAACCAATGGGGCCAAAAGGAGTTGCTCAGGGGAGAGACCTCACGAAGATAGGAAGGAACGAAGGTATGAACGAAGAACAGGTGACCGAAAATTCGAAGATCAAGTTAACACGAAACCCAACGCTAGCTATGCTCGTATCATACGAGAGATCAAAGGGAGGGAAAACTTAGAGTGGCCATGGTCTAAGGGAAAGCATCCCCCGAGATCCGAGAAGTCTAAAGATTACTGTGAATATCACTGTTTCAACGGACACCAGACCGAAAAGTGCAAGAACCTTAAAATAATGATCCAAAAATTAATTGATGCGGGAGAGCTCAAACATTACATACGAAAGGATGTTACCGAGGACAGATCCAAGCGAACCAAACCATTCCAACTTCCGGAAGGAAACCGAACAATCAACACCATCTCGTGTTCCGAAGCCACAGGACCCTCACTCACAACGCAGATTGGAAAAAGGTTACGGAAGCAATTCGAAGACCGCTGCGAGTTATATAAGGTCGATGGGATAGCGGTGGACGAACACGAAGAATGGATGGAATCTCCTATCATCTTCGATGCCGAGGATATCGAAGAAGATATGGAAGACCATAACGATCCCTTGGTCCTAACACTACCAGTAGCTGGATGTAACCTCAAAAAGATCCTCATAGACGGGGGAAGCTCTGTAAACGTCCTATTCTATGATGCATTCAAACGGATGAAGCTCCATGATGAACAGTTAATGACCTCTTATCACACCATCTACGGATTCAATGGAGCAACCACGAAGCCCTTGAGAGATATCGTGTTGCAGGTTAACGCAGGGCCCATGAAACTGGAAACCCGATTCAGTATGGTGGACACCCCTTCCCCCTACAACGCTATTATTGGACGAAAATGGATACATAAGCTCAAAGGAGTTGCGGCAACATACCACCAATATCTCAGATTTCCAACACCTGAGGGAATAATGGAGATCAAGGGAGATCGGATCACTACGCGAGAGTGCCAGGCCACTCAGGATCATATCAACAATGAGCAAGAAGAGCAGCGAAAAATCCGAAGAGTAAAAAATCAAGAAACCGCGAAAGAGAAGGCCGTAGACCTGTTCCTTAAGGAAACTACAGGAAAGGGCTTGACAAAAGATGGTAATGTCCAAAGCACAGAAACAAGTACCTCAACAACCAGCGAAGAACAGAAACATGTTAAATAGCAATTAAAGAGTGTCCCAGTCCTCGGAAACCCGAAGCCTGTATTCACACCAGTAGAACCCGTAAAGGAAATCAACATAGGAACGGAAGAAGACCCGAAGATGATCAAAATCGGGACCATAATGGACGAAGGAAGAGAACATTCCTTAACCAAATTACTTAAAGAATATGCGGATGTGTTCGCCTGGAAGTTAGGAGATATGCCGGGGATTGACCCAAAAGTAATCCAACATGAACTACGCATCAAACCGGGCACGCCCCCGTTCAGGCAGAAAATACGAAAAGTGGCTCCAGAGTATCATGAGGAAGTAGAAACAGAACTTCGGAAGCTACTAGACGCAGGATTTATCAAGGAAGTCAAGTATCCTACCTGGATCTCCAACATGGTCATTGTTCCTAAGAAAAATGGAGGGGTTAGGATATGCATCGACTTTACTAATATCAACAAGGCATGTCCAAAGGACAGCTATCCCCTACCGAGCATAGACCAGCTGGTAGAAGCAGTAGAAGGATACGAAGAACTATCATTCATGGATGGACATTCTGGCTACAACCAAGTAGCCCTGGTAGAAGAAGATAAGCCACACACAGCGTTCTATACCCCACATGGCCTTTATTGCTATACCAGAATGCCTTTCGGACTTCGAAACGCAGGGGCAACATACCAAAGGATGGTCGATGCTATCTTCAAGCCATGGATTGGAGGAACCCTATAAGTCTACGTGGACGACATGCTCGTCAAAAGCAAGCTGCGTAAAAATCACCACCAGGACCTGAGGAATATCTTCGAAGCAATGAGACAGCATCACATGAAAGTGAATCCGGAGAAATGTACTTTCGGTGTCACCTCGGGGAAGTTCCTCGGGTATCTGGTAACAAAAAGGGGCATCGAGGCAGACCCATCAAAGATTCAAGCCATAGTAGAGATGCCGTCCCCAAAGAATCTAAAGGAAGTGCATAAGCTCAATGGGTCTATAGCAGCGTTGGGCAGATTTATTGCACGGTCTTCGGACAAATGCAAACATTTCTTCAATATTCTCAAAAAAGGGAGCAGGTTCGAATGGACCGCTGAATGCGAGGAAGCATTCCAAAAAATCAAAGAACATCTAGCCTCAATCCCGATCCTGCAGAAGCCAGACCCTGATGAGGTTTTGGCACTGTACATAGCAGCAGCGGAGGACGCAGTCAGCGCGGTATTAGTCAAAACCAATACAAAGGTAGAACAACCTATCTATTACGTCAGCAAGACCCTCAATTCTGCGGAAAGAAATTATACTAAGATTGAACAACTCATCCTCGCACTGGTATGGGATACCCAAAAACTGAGAACCTACTTCCTAACTCACCTCGTCAGGGTACCATGCAAAGCACCATTGGAAGCAGTCCTCAAAAGCACGGGAAAAGTGGGCCGAATAGCCAAATGGAACACCCATATGGACCAATTCAACATCATTCATGAAATTCAACATTCTCAGAAGTCCCAAGTTCTGGCAGATTTCTTAGCAGACCTCCCCATTGACAACGACGAAGAGATTAAGGGAATACCAGAAGCCGAGGAAGAAATCAAGGATCCAATGGATATCCTCGAACCTGCGAGTCAAAGACAATGGGAAGTCTTTGTCGACGGATCTAAAAATAAGGAAGGAGCAGGAATAGGCATTGTGATTATCACCCCAACTGGAGAAAGGATTATACAGGCACTTAGATTGGAATTCAAAGAGCATACCAACAACATTGTTGAATACGAAGCTGTCGTACACGCCCTACGTATAATAATAGAGATGGGGGTAACCGATGTAAGGCTGACAAGTGATTCGCAGCTTGTCATACGGCAAATAGGGCTCGAGTATAATGTGTACGATGACACCCTCTCAGCATACATGGCCTTGGTCCAAACATTGGCATCACAAATCCCGAACATTAAGTTCCGGCACTTATGCAGAAGGGACCTCAGGCACGCGGATGCCCTAGCATATATATCATCCATGCTGAGGGATAAAAATGCCGAAGCTATTAAAATAGAAAGGGTATACGAGCCTTCGATTGCATCTCAATTCTCCTTCGCTACCAATCAAGATACGGTGGAAGAAAATATCGAAGACCAGGTAGGAGAAGACATCCATAATGACTTTGACGAAGAGGATATCCTGTCAAGAGCAAATCAAGACGAAGACTTCAGCAACGAAGATGACTGGAGGGTGACAATACATGCCTTTATCGAAAAAGGAAGCTTACCTGCGGATCAGAAACAAGCTAGGAAGATACTCTCCAAAGTGGGAAGATATGATCTTCGGGATGGGGTCCTGTATAGGAAATCGAATTCTAAATGATATCCATTATGGTGACGCGGGGAATCATAGAGGCATGAGATCACTAGCTGACAAAGCAAAAACGCAGGGATATTACTGGCCGACAATGATACAAGATTCCGCGAGGATGTCCCGACGATGTGAAGAATGTCAGCGCTTCGCAAAAAAGATCCACGCGCCGGCAACAATGTTAAACTCCGTCGATAGCCCGTGGCCATTTGCAAAATGGGGCGTAGACATCGTCGGGCCTTTCATCGAAGGATCAGGGAAGAGACGATTTTTGATAGTAGCCACGGACTACTTCAGTAAATGGGTGGAGGCTAAGGCCTTGGCCAGGATCAGAGACGCGGATGTGTTTACTTTCATATTCCAGAACATCATTTGCAGATTTGGTATACCCGCTGAAATTGTATCTGATAACGGCAAGCAATTACAGGGAAAATTATAGACATGCTCTTCGATACTTTCAAAATAAGAAAGAACAAGTCCACCCCCATATATCCCCAAAGCAACGGACAAGCGGAAGCTACCAACAAGACCCTCGCCTTTATACTCAAAAAACAATTAGACGAGCATAAGGGAAGATGGTGCGAACAACTGCACAATGTGTTATGGGCATACAGGACAACACGAAGATCCGCCACCGGGGAATCCCCGTTTCTTCTAACTTATGGAGCTGAAGCAGTCATACCTACGGAAATCCTCATGCCAACCACGAAGACCGAAGCTTGGGAGAAAAACCTCACAACAGATATGATGTTAGAAAGGTTGGATGACTTGGAAGGAAGAAGGGAAGTAGCATTACAAAAGATGGAAAATTATCAACGAAGACTAGCAAGGGAGTACAACAAAAAGGTAAAGATGCGGAATTTTGTAGAGGGGCAGTATGTGTTGAGAACAATCCCACGGTATCAGCAAGAAAAGAAATGGGGAAAGTTAGCACCCACGTGGGGAGGACCTTTTATAATACACGACGTTGCGGGTAACGGTTCCTACTACCTTCGTAATCTAAAATGCGAAGTCCTCCGGCATCCTTGGAATGCTAAGTGGCTCAAACCATACTTCCCATAGGAGCAACGCAGATTTGAATCTGCTTGGAGTGTACCAGAAGAAGAAGGGAGCCTGACCGCTCCACATGTTTCTATCTCTGGAAGAGGAATTGCAGGCCTCAACTTATCAATCAAACAAGCTTTCAAATTATCAAGTCAGCGGAATCTACCGACAATATTGGGGAAAGTAGTTAATCTACAATCTCTCAGGGCTCCCCCATCAGTGTCCATAAGTGTAGGACCAGGGGGAAGGCACCCAGCAGAAAGAGATACCCAACCAATCTTAAGGAAACGGGTCGACGGAATGGGTGTGTAAATATTTTAATCCCATATCCTAGAACGTTGCCCCGGCCCCCACCGTCTGGGAATCCTCTGGCCCAGGATTCGCCAGCGAGGTGACAGGTCTCAAGACGATCACGAAGGTACCTTCCTTCAGTATCGCACCCAAACACTTAAAAACTTTTGTTTTGTTTTTTCACAAATGCTTAAAATAAAAACAAACCTTCATTGCAGGTATATCAAGAAGAGGATTCATTTCATAATAGATGATTACAAGAGGTGAAAGACCAATTCAAGGATACACATCAAAAAATATTCCTTTTACAGGATATCAGCAAAAAATATTCTTGTTACATGATTACAAAAAGGGAAGGATAAGGATGCCGCGGACCCTACAAAATGCTGCGGTCTCTACCTAGATTGTTGCCCCATCGGCAGGATTATTCCGAAGACTTGAAGGGACACTCCCACCAGAAGAGGGTCCCGAGGAGCCGGACAAGGCAGAAGGAACGGGACGACGAGGATAGTTCTTCACGAGACCATGCTCGTTCTTTAAGCCAAGTTCTATCCTCTCCAGAATCTTGTTCGTCTCCTTGGCCAATTGACAACGAGCCTTGTGCTTAATAACTGTTGTCCGCTGTTGGGCTTGGGATAATAACGAAGATAGCCGATTCACTTCTCTAGAAGCAGCACCAACGGCCTCCTCGCAGGTTGCTGCTAAATTCTTGAAGTGATTGGTCTGTTCTTCCTGCTGCGCTAAGGAAGATTGAACCTTTTCAAGTTTTTCATTTGTGACGCGAAGGCGTCCCTCGAGCTCTGAAAAAGACAACACCACGGAGTTAGCGTAGAAAAAAAAACATGGTCACACTCGATGAAATGGGATTATACCTTCGACACAAGCCGAAGCCTCTTCATACTCATTAATAACCGCATCTCGCGCTTCATCAAGATGATCATATTCCGCGGATAATTTCTTATAGTCTAGTTGAAGGTTGGTGAGAGTAAATTGACAGGCATCTAATTCTACCTGCTTCATCGAGTCCATATGACGAAGGTGGTCGACCTCTTTATTTATCTCTGAGACCCCTTTGCTAAGTATGTACATGCACACTTCAAGATTCCTCTCAGACTCGGCATGAAGAGCTACGTCGGCACGGGACGCGGCAAGAGCATTGCTGAGAGCGTAGACTTCGGCACGAGCATCATCTCTTTCTCTGGCAAGACAAAGCATATTATCCTGGACCCCTGAAAGAGGAATGGATCGAGCCGTCTGTAATTCTTCTTCCAGCAGCCGAATCCTAGATTCCAACAAGGAAGTACGCTCACGGACTTCCCGCAGATTATCACGTGTCCACAGCAGTGTGCCATTAAATAAAGCACGATCATGGTTGTACAGATTTTGCATATCGACCATCTGAACATGCCGCGCGCGCCATACCTCAGCCCGAGCATCCCATTTCTTGGCTTCATTCTTAATTTTCTCAACCAGATCTCTAATACGAGATTTTTGTCGAGCTCTTTCGTTTCGAAGCCATATCAGCTCGGGGACACCACCCACTGGAGATAGGGTGGGGAGACTCAGACATAACAACTAAGAAATAGAAGAATGACGACATACTGCGAGGGAAAAGAACCAAACCTGTGAAAGTTGAAACTTGGCTGCGAGTTTGCTCTAACTCAGCGCGCACAGCAACAAGCTCTGAACGAAGACCGGCCTCTGCTTCACCCAGCTTTTCTTTCTCCTTAAGGCTTTTCTTCAGTTCTTCTGTTTCCACCTCAGCCGCAGATAATTCCTTTTCCCTGTGACGAAGCTTAGCCTCGAGCTTCATAGATTTCGCTTTGAATAACTGATACAGCACGTGGTTACAATGCTCACTCCTCATCATCTACACATCAAGATGACAAAACGTTATTTCACCGAAGCATTTGATCGCCACGAAAAAGTATATACGAAAATTTACCTCCAACACACGCTGCTGCGGAAAGCCATATTGATACCCGTCGGCGATGGCCATCATATCGGCAACGGAAGTAGGAGGCTCAGGCACAAGGGTAACTTCGGGAACACTCAACCTTTTTCCCCAGGCTTCAGACACCCGTTCCTTAGAAGACATCTCCATCATGCGACGGGTATACGCGGTTGATTCCTTTTCCCCAGCAACAACAGGGGCGGGATGAGAGACAAATAGAAGATTCTTTTCCTTGAACCAATCCATGATGGCGTCCTCACCCTCAGACGTCGGCGACTGTGGAAGATTATCAGCAGGCGCATCGATGACCGATTTCCCCTTCTCTGACACGACCCCCTCAGCACAAATGTTGGCATGCTCCTCCGCGCCTACATGCGCAGCATGCTCCTCCGCACCACCATCTTCTACAGTAGCGTCTCCATTACCATCACCACCAAGAACATCCCAATCATCATTGGGGGAAAGTAAAGAGAAGTCCTCGGGAAAATCGAGGGCTTCGTCAAAGAACTCCCCCGTGGAGTACATCCGATCAAAAGAAAATTCTTGAGAAGCGGGAAGGGTATCCGCGGCATCACCAGCAGGGACGGAAACATCCCCGATAACAACGTCATCAGCCACCACGGCTTTGTTCCTTCCTTCATCACCAACATGACCAACGAAGACCTCTTCTTCGACATTGATAGGGGAGGTACCAGTACGTTCCTCCCCATCTGTAATCTCATCCTCAGCAAACTCTTCGTTCACTGGACTAGTAACTTCTTCTTGGGCTTCAGCCTCGCCCATCACAATAGTAGAAGACTGCTTCGACCTAATCTTTTTCTTCTTCAACACCTGAAACCAACACCACAAAGAATTATTTTTCCCGACTGATGAAGTTCTAAAAGAGAAGCGCAGCTAGAATCCGCGTACCTGAGCAGTTGAGGTATTCTTCGATGGAAGTATAGCACCAGAACCTTCCTCCTCGTCTACCTCTACGACGTCAAGGGCATAAGGAAAATTCATACCCGCAAAGTTCAGACGCCAGGGACAGAAATCTCCATAGCGAGCAGGAGGAGACTCGCGTGGCTTACTACTCTCGGTAGGCCGCCAACCGCGGGGACCAGGAATCCAACCGTAAGCCCACGGACCAACTATCTCGATAACGGTGGCGTGCCACTCGTAGTCATGGTCGCGCTTGATCCTCTCTCGCGCGGGGAAGAGTTTCCGACGACTAGACCCCTCCGTGCCAGGAACATACTTCAGCTTGGCATCGCTGACCTCATTTAACAGACGAATCTCGCCCCGAGGAGCAGGGAGATTCCGAAGGCTGACACTCCACGGCTTGCGATTCCTACTATTGACGTAATCACCGAAGGAGTTATTGAAATTCTCAGGAGTATACCATCCCTTCTCCATGGGATTGGGGACGTAGCAAGTCATCGACGTTTCCCCCTTACTCCGCAGATATCATTCCTTCAGGGCGCGGAGATAATTCCCGATAGTTGGGATACGGAACGGCTATGAGTGTTGGTGGAAGAGCCTTCACGAGTAGCGAGCACGTCATAGTAGAAGGAATCCCCTGATTTGTACAACGGCAGCATAAGACCAGCTTCGAATGCTCCAACGGTCGTTAACAAATGAAATTCATCGAACTCATACTTTGAGATAAGCTCATAAGTAATATCATCCTCAGGGGCATAGAAACGAACCCCGAAGGCTTGAAGCTCATGCTTTTCCTTGAATATTTCGAGATCAATATGCTTGAAGGTTACTTTTTTCCTACTAACCGAGACACTGCGTATCAAGGGGGCAGTCTCATCCTCCTCGGCGGGGCCGGATGAACTAATGAACGCTTCAGAAGCTTTTCTCTTCACAGGGGGATTCTTTGAAGATTCAGCCCTCGGAGCTACACCCTTCGTATTCTTACCTTTAAAAGTTGGAGGAGACCGCAGATGATGCTCGGGCACTAACGAACGTAGAGGAGGAATGTCAAAAGCAACAGCACGAGGCGGAGCCTGCGTACTCCTAGGATCATCACGAGGATGAGCCGCTGCGCGATCGAAAACTCTTCAGGAACCAGACGGAATTGTCGGAGGAATCTCTTCCATAGAGGACG
This sequence comes from Papaver somniferum, assembly GCF_003573695.1. NCBI lineage: Eukaryota > Viridiplantae > Streptophyta > Magnoliopsida > Ranunculales > Papaveraceae > Papaver > Papaver somniferum. Next base: position 31,008,156 of record NC_039365.1, read on the forward strand.
AGGCCTTCGCTCCAGAAGAAACTCGACTCCGACGAACATCATCTTGAGACTCTCTACGCGGAGGAGATCTCGATAGCCCAGAATCAGGAGTCTGATAAGTAAGCCGCGGACGGTCAGACATGGCTGCGAAAAGATTAAAATCAAGAACAAGTTACACACAATCAAAAACATTACCAAAGATCAAAAAACCACATCCATAGCAATACACACACGATAACGCAGAAACCCTAAAATTAGTATACATGCTCAAAATTTCATAAAATTCATACCCTCGAAATAATGGCTTCCTTAATTTAAGATGAAGAACAGGGGCAAACTAGTATGCAAGCATCAGAAGAAGTTCTTCATCACAAATAAGGAACAACAGTAGCAGAGAATTTACAAATCGACACAGCGTGAAACAGTGGAAATAAAGAAAAGAAAAACTTACCGACAAAAACAGCAGTAGAAGAAACAAACAGGGGAAGCGGGCGTGATTAATGCTAAGGTGGAGAGAATTTAAGATCACAGGTTCAATGAAGACTGACAGAGAATTTAAGATCACAGGTTCAATGAAGACTGACAGAGAATTTAAGGTCACAGGTTCAATGAAGACAGACAGAGAATTTAAGGGCTGAAAAAAGAATGAAAACTGAGAGAGCGTTTAGGAAGAATGAAATTAAAATTTTCTTTCTATCCTTAAAATACCCGAAAGAAAGAGAAGGAAATTAAGGGAGGAATGGGAAACGTGCCCGTTACATAAGCAGTTAATGCACGAATAAAAGACGTGCCCAAGTATCTAGGAGAAGTTATTAGGAGTGAGAAGAATATGCGACGATAGTTTTTCTTCAAGGCACCCATTAGTCATTCAAGCCCGAAGAAAAGGGGCAAATTGTGTAGACATATATCTCACTATCAGACACGTGTATATAAAAAGATACATGGAAAGCATGCAGGCCAAAACATCAAAACATGATGCGTCACGAAACACCAAATAAACCCCGAGGAGTTACTTTATCTCATCCCCAAAAGAGAAGCTAAGATCAACGGTGGAGAGAAAGTTATCTGACACGAACTGACAGGGGCAGAAGACACTTGTCTGACACGAGCAGACCCCTCAACTACCCGCATTAAACACTCTGAGCAGTGTACGTGTCGACCAACCTGTGGAACGAGCGAGGATGCCTCTGCGGGATCAAGGGGCAAACGCAGACCTCCGCGTGATGGACGCAAGGACACAAGAAGATAAGGTTCCAACGGTCTTCAGAGATGGGTCCCACATTCTAACCTTATAAATACCCCATCTCCACCAAGAGGAAAGATGATCGGAAAAATCAGGAAGAGAAGGAGAGAGAGAGAGAGATTGTAAGGGTAAGTTAATCACTTAGAAGAGAGAAACATGTAAACCCAAAAGTCATTCGACTATTCGTGTAACCGTGAAGAACATAGTAAAACAACAAACCCCGTGGATGTAGGCCATAGTGCTGAACCACGTAAACCTTGGTCTTATTTACATTTCAGCACTTTACATTTATTTAGCTCCATGGATGTTTATTTATATGTTTTGTTTTCCTTAATACTTATATCCCATGCGCAAACGCCTCGCATGGAGTTGTTAGATGAGGCCATGATAAACCCGAAGGTTTTGAGCCAATGAATCAACATCAGGATATCATCATCACAATCTCTTTAGATGATAATGATTAATTGTGAGCGTTCGGGCCCCCTTCGTGGTTTGTGTGCCCACAACAACAATTTCGACTTCTTTATGTATCTTCTTGCTCAAAGCAGAGTCTTTAATTCCCAAATTCTCTAAACTGATATCGCCGAAAACAGGTGTTACCTTTTCTGAAATCAAGGAATCAAATCCAAGACCATGTTTTTTCCTTAACACTCTAAATACTTCTTTTCCTGTCACCTACAAAACCGCATTAACAAATCAGATAATATCATTATAGTCATTTCGAAATGTATACAACCACATTTGAACAAAGCAACGAATTCATACATCATTATGCAGACGTTGAGTAGCGGAAGATGCATCAGCGGGTCTTAAAAGCAGAAAAAGTTGCTTCATGTTTGGTTGAACCCTAAGTAACTTCTCCACAAACACTGCATGAAATTTGATTATTTTTTTTTGAAGCATCGCATGAAATTTGATGATAATAACATGAACTCACAGAATTTGAATGTATCTAGCTATTAAAAAAGTTACCATTTCCAACTGGAAAAGATACTTAATTAACTAATAAAATAAACCAATAGCTAGGTTAGTATTATTATTCTTAGATAAAAACCCAGTTGAACCAGTGACAAGGATGCTCTTGTTATCAAGGGATTGTACAACTCCATTCAATTCCATTGCTTATTTTTATCCGAAAATGAGTCATTTGTCCAAATATTTTTAAAACATGTTTCAAATGGACGAGTAAAAATTAGTATGGGTGAAATGGACAAAAAAATTTAGCAAGGATGAAATTGGATTCATCCTTGCTTAAACTTAAAAAATAGCTAGGATGAAACTGGATGCATCTTGTGTAAATTAAAAAATAAGAAAAAGTATTTGAAAATTGGCCAAGATTTTACCGGTGAGTCGTATAGTTTGGGGACAGGTAGAAGCCAAAATTATCCGACCTACCAGTCCACCAGTCTCAAAAAATAATTGGCCATGTGATGTGATCTAACCGAACACAACGACCACAGCCTTCCTAACTACCCCGGGCCTCCAACTCCACGTATGAAAACGACCATTCCACAACATTATTCTGTTTCTTACTTGTTGAAAATGGAACTTCAATTATAATATCATTATTTAGCGATCGAGATCCATCTTGAAACTTGTACTGGTTCATCTGGCAGCAATATATTCATCAAATACAAAGGATCATTGTTTTAGTATCAGTAGTGGTTCAAGTCTAGTGGATACTTTATTTTCTAACGATGATGCTATTGACAATGACCATACTTTATTTGGTTTTGGTGACGTCCATGAACTTGGGCCACGGGTTTGTTTCGAGGAAATGTATAGATGGTGGATTTTTGATAAATGCTAAAATCGTAAAATCATAGTTGTACATATTTCTGATCCAGCAATTAGATGAGTATTGAGGTTCATGTCTCTCATTGAAGCATGAAAATTCATGACGTAAGAGTCTCTGACTGAGTTTATTGTCTCTCGGAGCATACGTGAATATGCAGTCTCTCAACTGAGGCAACGACATATCTCATGAATACAGAGCAATTTCAATAATCACTTTTATATAGAATCGAATGATTGGACGGCTCCTAGACAGCTCAGCTGCTAGTATAGAGCATAACGTCTTCAGGATGTAACAATGTTTTCCCTGACTATATAAAGGACATGCATATAGAATCTTAACGATTGGACGGCTCCTAGACAACTTGCCTGCTAGTATAGAGCAATAACGTCTTCAGGATGTAACAATGTTTTCCCTGACTATATAAAAGAAATATGACGCTTCAACAAGCTCATATCGCTCAATTCTTGAATAATTAATGCTCTTAGACGATCGTGATAGTATAGAGCCATCAATTAATTATTTTTAAATCATTAGATTCATTAACTGAATCCTTCGAAAATATTATATGTTCTTCATAATATTTCATTACTTAAATTCATGGTTCTTACCAGCATAATTCCATGGGTTAGTGATAAATATTCGACGTACGGGCATCTGAGCAGCTATCGAGTAAGCCCCGACCAAAATGGTGCAAGTGTACTCAACAATAATGCACAAATGAGCACCTGAATGCACAAACGAGAATTCCAAAACACAAAGGAACGATGAACCTATGAAAAATAGGAAGAAAAATAATAATAAAAAAATATTAGCAAAGGCGCTAAGGGACTGGGCCCACCGACCGTCCAGTCACGCCGTGGCCAGTCCTATACCCAATTCTTTATTTCGTTATATTTTATTAGTTTTCCCTGATCTCATGAGAATCCCTTCATTTGAACAAATCTCTTTCGTCTCAAGGAAACTCCTCAGTTTCATGATGTTTCATCATATCAAAGAAATAATAAAAATTAGGAAAGGTGTCGTGGGACCGGGTTCACTAGCTGGCCGGCCGTGCCCTAGCCGTGGCCGGTCCCACACCTCATGATTCCTTATTATTTTGTTACTATTTCCCTCATCCCATGAAAATTCCCTGATTTCATGATATTTCGCTCAACTCATGAAAATTACATAAAATTAGGGAAAAACTCACGGGACCGTGCTCATTGGCCGACCGACCATGCCCTAGCCGTGGCTGGTCTCACACACCCTTATTTTATTATTTTAATATTATTTGTTTCCCTCATCTCAGGGAAACTCTTTCACTTCAAGGAAATTCCCTAATTTCAACAAACTCCTTGATTTCATGATATTTCCCTAAAATCATGAAAATAATATAAAATTAGGGAAAGTGTCATGGGACCGTGTTCATTGGCCGGCCGGCCATGCCTTGGCCATAGCCAGTCCCACACTTCATGACTCCCTATTTTATTATTATTATTTCCATAATCTCATGGAAATTCCCTAACCTCGTGAAATTCCTCAGTTTCATGGTATGTCCTTCACATCAGGGAAAATACTTAAAATTACATAAAATTGGGAAAGGTACTGCGGGACCGAGCTTGATAGCCGGCCGACCATGCCTTAGCCGTGGCCGGTCCCACACCTTACAATCCCCTATTTTATTAATTATTTTTCATCATCTCATGAAGATTCATCAGTCTCAGCAAAACCCTGAATCCTTCATATTTTCTCAAAATGTTGCTCAAACGCGCATCAGAAAATATCGAAACTCTCAGGACTGAGACACGAACATTATGGTGACACGGGCATTTCTACTTGACCGACCAAGTCCGGCCCTAGAAATTGCAAATAGCCGGTCCCACATGTTTTAATAATTTTGACCTAATTTGCTCAATTGCTCATATTGGGTCCAAACTCTTCTCAAACAACTTGGAGTTTACTCAAATGACCATCAGCTGGTCCCACGACCACCAAGGGTCGGTCTCATGCCCTCTTGGCCGGTCCCTCATCTCTTCATAATTAGGTTTCATCACCTAAAGCTGAGAGGAGCACCATTTTAATAAATGATTAAACCAGCATTTAATCATCCTTTCACCTACTGGTTTTCAAGAGACTTTGGTATTTTGCTCATTTGAGCATCTGGGCGTTACATGGTCGACTCGTCATCCCATGTAGCCGGTCCCTCATTCACTTTGTGGTTGATTTTACGTTGATCCCGTGATCAACACTTTAATAATTATGCTCGGAATCTTAAATTAACATTTTTATTTGATCATGATACCAACAATTCATTAAACGAGCAACATTTGCTCAGACGAGCAATATTTGCTCGGACTAAGGAATATTGGTTCAACTATCAATATTCAACGATTCAGCAACATTTGCTCACCTTAAGTTATCAACATTTATCCGATACCTTTGTCTCTACAGACATGTTCAATTCATGAGTCTCAGAACATTTTCAAATCACGTTCGACTCAGAAATACAAGGACTCATCGTTCTATGAAGTCAGCAACTGGCTTCACAATCACGGGTCATCAATAGTGTCACATGGGGGATATTAACTAGGGTTTGGTCTGGCAGTCTACGACACGTGTTTTCATACACACGACGAGAATGTGAGCAAGTTGTGCAATCAGTTTGAGGAGTTAGCAAAGTAGTGGGTAGAAAATTAACCAAGTCTCTGCATGATGAGCAACTGGTTTTAATACGATTTCCACATCCCCACTCTTTGACTCCAACAACTGTCACACTTCATGGGATCAAGGTGTTTACAATTCTAGCAATGTAAATAAGTCTCTGAATCATGATTGATATAACAAACAACTCTCTCGTCAACAAGACAACAAGAGAATAAGAACTCATCGTCTGAGCAATTACTCTCAACAGAGCAGAATTCAATCAATCAGAACTTATCTTATTTTCTTCACGCAGAATACACAGCACACCTACAATCTTTGATCACCATTGATCTCACACATTTCTCAGCTTCCCTCCTACAGATCGACCCGTCCTCTCTTGTGATCGAATTGACTCTGGAATGGACATTGTCTTGGTTTAAACCGGAGTCTTACATATTGATCTCTCGAACTTAAAGCAATCCCTTATTGCAGTGCATCTGTGTGAGGTTAAGCAGTTTGCTCGGTTCAAGGAACTTCCTCCATACGGTCGTCTCCCCAATTCCGTAAAAACCAGTAAATCGTTTTGCCCCATATACAGATTGGCGAACACAGTGGGAGATTAATCTCTCGGTTGCAATCTCAATTCGTCAAGATGGTCGGTCTTAGGTCTGGTTCAGTTACCAATTAGGGTTCAACACCCAACTCTAACATTGCAAATTCTAGTAGTACTGCCACTGCAAGTACTACTCCCCTCAACGTTGTAGGTTCTAGTGGTACCGCTAACGCCACTCCTCCGGCCAGCAATGTCACTCCATATGTTACTACTACTCCTCCTACGAGTGCTGGTGCTCCAGTGAACACTCCTGTCAATGCTGCAAGAAATTCTACTGGAACGATCAACAATCCACCTCCTAGAGAATCTCCTGAAGAAACCAGAAAAAATTAGCCTACCATAGTTGATCTCATGAAGGTTCAGACTGAAATGGCTGCAATGCAGAAAGAGTTGTGTGCTTATCTCAAAACTCTCACGGACAAGCTTGCGTCTGAACAAACTCAGCCTCAACACGAGAGAGGAAAAGCTAAAGAAACATCTTCAACCGCTGATCCTGAAATCTCTCCAATCCATGTTGTAGATGATGAAGAAGTCTGCAAAGCTGCAAACGATCCACCAGCATAGGAACCTGCAAGTTTCATCTGTCCATTGTCATCAACCTCTATATCCTGCAGTTACACAGATAATTCCTCTTCCAAAAGGCTACACTTCTCCAACATTCACACCTTACAACGGAATAGGAAATGTGCTCCAGAACATGTCTCTCGATTCTTAAAATCATTAGGCGAGCATGAACACAATCATGTCGTTCGTCTGAAGTAATTTTCAAAGTCTCTGACAGGCAGAGCATATACTTGGTACAACAACATAGCACTATGAAGCATTGTCAGCTGGGGAGAGATGATTAATGCTTTTTACAGAAAGTACTTCTTTGTTTCAGAACAAGTCACTCTCTCTGATCTTGGAAAGATGTTTCAAAGGAGCAACCAACTGCCCAATGACTATGTGAAAAGGTTCAGAGTTCAAGATTTGGACTGCCATGATCCAAACATCATAGGGAAACAACTTGTAGACATGTGCATAAATGGGATGATCCCGATCTACAGAGCTTCACTGGAAAATCTTCGGTTCCGGACTTTCTCAGAACTTCGCTAAGCGGCTAAGAAGTCAGCGACTACTGAACCTGCTTTACTGGAAAGAGCAAAGTCTGCAAGGTCGAGGAACCTTGAAGCAGCCGACTCCTAGTCAACAATCAATACAATCTCCAGATTTCAACAAACGTTGCTGAAAGGAAAACCGAGACACAATATCAGAACGCTTCTCCAACATCCCAGGCTCCTCTGAAGGCACAAAGAAAAGATAACCAATCCTGAAATGCCCAAACCTCGACCTGGCATCAACGAACGGGTAAATGGTCTGACAGACTCAAACTTCTCTCTTCTCATGAAGGAGTGATCGAGTTACTGGAAGTCTGGGTTCAAGATGGTGCAATCAAATTGTCGTTCATCAGGAGAGAGCCAACTGAAGAAGAAATGGAGAATCTCAGGTATTGTCGCCTTCATAGGTTCATCGATCATCCGACAAGTAACTGCAATATTTGGAAGCACATCTTCAAAGAGAAGGCTGATCCCTAATAGCTTCAACTGGGGACTGAAGGAGTGCACAAGAATCCTCTCCAGTCAGAACCTTTACACTCTGGACAACCAGTCAAAGAAGCATTTCAATTGTTGATCGAGCATATCTGTGAAATTGCTTTATCTTTCTAAGGCACAAAGAAAAGACATGTTCACAACACCGAATTACATTGTGTCAGACCTCTACCCATCCCGAAAATACTCTTCATCCATAGAAAAGGAGATGCACGACTGGGGACTTCTTACCGCAGTCCATCTCAGAGGAAATGAATTTGGAAGAATGTTGATCGATGTTGACATCGCCATCAACATCGTTCCACTGAAAACCCACAAGAAGCTACTCTTGATCCCCATATCAATCAGAGACCTTGAAGGAACGCTCGGAAATACTTATGGCTACATCACTCTCAAAGTGGACATAAGTTTAACCTGAACAGAAACCAAGTTTCACATAATCAGGAGAATCCAGGATATGACATGTTCTTCAGACGAGCGTGGATCCGTGCTGAAAAGATGGGTACTGAGGAAGCGCCTTTGGTTTAACATCTCTCCAACGAAGAAAGTTCTGATCCAGAAGATTTAACAGACATTCCATCATTAGAGTACTTGGAGGAATTTCAAACTTTGACGAGGTTGAAGCAAGAACCTGCAAAAGAAGCATATACATTAGGTTCCGCACTCAGGAAAGTCTCATTCCTCCCATGTCTGTGTCATTTATTTTCTCACATGCTATCTTGGCATAGGGACTTAATATGCTAGCAACTATGCTATTGCAATACGAATGGTAGCTTCATCGCATTAGTATTTTACCAAGTGGTTGAATCTGACATTTCTTCGAATCGAACACTGAGACATTCATTACTGAGATGATGTCCAATCCTGGAAAAGAACACTTTGGACGTAGCCTTACAGGAGTGTTCATGTGTGCCGCAAAATCAGAAAGCTCTGATGTCTGCACAAGTATTGAATCCCACTACTGCAACTAAAGGAGTGCTGAATCAATATAATATACTCAGGGCCGAGATGATGAAACCTAAGATCTTACGGGATATGACGCTTCAACGCTCAAGCATCTAAGAAGCCTTCAAATTGTACTCCCAATCAAATAGTACACCTTCTATAATGGAGCCTCTAGCTTCAGCACAAATATCTCGACGATGACACACTGATTCAACACCAGCACGATCAAAGTGTAACTGAATTTATCCCATGATAAGACTTCTGAAGCAGATGCAACATCATTCATCCAGTACAAACTCTTTCAACATACACCGGAGACTTGATCTTATTGGAGAAATCAATTCTATTTTAATAAATGTTATCCACATAACAAGTTATTGCGACCTGACGTGATTCCATGAAACTTCATCAACGGGTCTCTCTACATCGCAAGCCCCTGCACGACTGAGGAACTTCCTCTCTTCACCGATCACATCCAGAATGGACGCTTCTATCTACCACAAAAACATCGATTCCCTAACAAGGCACTTCATAGTAAAGGATTGGGAGAATTTGGGTTAAACCCTACACCCTCATCTTAGGGACACTAAACTCATCAATTAGTTCGTGAATGTAAAAGCTCACTGGATGAAGGAGTAAAGACTATGTCGATAATCATGGATCTAGCCTTTTCGGTCTCTGGAGAAACTCCGACCATAGTATCGGCATCAACAAGCATTTCTGTAGAAAATTCTATCGTGATCCAGCATCAACGACAGTCTCAGGGGAAACATCCTCATGACCGGCTTTATCAACTATCCGTTCTCTGAAGTGTTACTCGATGGATCGGACTTCTCCAATCACTAATGATTCATATCAAGGTGTGTATACATGAAATATGTTCACATGAAATTCTTTCCGAAGCTTGCACAATAGGCGGGCACAATCCCAAGTCTTCTACAAGAAGTTCTCATCACCTCTACAAATGAGATACAACATACTTCAGCCCATGGGTTTACAAAAACGTACCAATGACTGAGGAATGGGACAATGCTTCCTCAACGAAAGATATTCTCCTATGTCTCTTCTACAACATACCAAAAGGGTGCATCAATCGGACATACGAGCTGAAAGATATGTCATTTACCGTCAGGTCTACGAAATCTGAAAAATTTGTATGGGATTATAAATTACAAATGTGCACACTTTTTTGGCTGACCTCTACAATTCCAAATTAAGTGATTCTTTTCTCATGTGATAACTCAGTCTCTTAGCTTCAAAATTTGGGGTCAAGCATCGAATTCCGACGTCGTATGAGGTTCCTACAGCTTCCAGAGCATATAACATGCAGACAACAATTCTTGGACGGGATTCATAACTTCCACAGTTGATCGGTGTCCACTAGGTCTTTCCATCAAGTCCTTCATCAAGGTACCTCCAACTTCGACCATCTAGGTCTTTTCATCAATTTTTATATCCGGGTCCTCTATCTAGGTCTTGCCGAAAGAAGGGAAAACAAAAGGGAGAGATTTATCAAAATACTGGGGACTGACTGTCCACTGATCGTGACGATCAACTTCACCGTCCAAGACTCGTGGCACCGGGATCTCTAGTGATAATAATTTATCGTAAAAGAGATGCTACCACCGGGGCATGCAACCATGGTCATTACATCATCATCTCTTGAGAGCAACCTCAGTTATGGTCCCGTGACCAGGGTTTCAAAAGTGATGTTTCTACGACTAACAGAAACAAGATGGCACTGCAAGCCAAGCACCATGCTCATGTATCAATCAAGGTGTCCTGATCTCAAATGAATCAATGACATTAAAATCCTTCACCAACCATTCAAGACACAAGCGAATGGTATAAAGACACAACAGGAGTGTTTTACAACAAGCTCGTCTGAGATGATTTTACACTATCTCCCACAAATAAGCTATCTGGTAGAAATTGGTGAAGAATCTAGGGATGAGTCATATACTATTCTCTTCGTATGGATGTTCTCTACAACATATCCGAAATTCACAGCAATTGGAGAAACGACCAAAAAGATGATCCCAAAACTTTGGACTGCATGACAGCTAAAAATTTCCTGAAAACCTCATGGAAGTTTACTGTTTCGTCAATTTCGACCCTTAAACGCGCTCAAAATCCGAAAAGCTTTTTGGATAAATCTTGGAAATTTCCTGGGCATGAGGATACATGGGTAAATCTCTAAAATCCGACATCGGACGAAGATTCTACAGCAATTTCAATGAAGACTTAACTTCTGAATTTTCTGGTGACGAAATTCTTCCTTCATCCACATCTGAATCAGGAGCTACACCATCAACACGAAGCCGAACTTCATATTCAACCGATAATCTCACGTGCTGAAGTCGGCGGTGCTTCTGCTGATGAGATATGATCTTTTCATCTTCAGCTCTTTTCTTCTGTGATATTTCATCACGTCCTTGTTTTCCCTTCGTCTGCCAATACCAATAAAGCATATATCTTAGTAGGGACGACTCCCAGATGATCGAGAGACATACAATGTGTCAGCCTTCCAGCGTCTCTGAAAGGTTGATTCACCTCGGCATGAGCATCTACAGAAGTCTTCATATTTGACTTCATAGAGCGTTTCCCGGAAGAGCCAGAAGAGTGGTTGTAACCAGAAGTCACCACTATCTGAGGCGAAAGACATAGAGTCATGGATATACCAATAATAAATGTGTAACAAAATGGTAACAATCAAACTCTTACCTTTATAATTTCACTAGCTGTAATGATTATAACGTCAGAATTTCGAAAACTTGCTCGTTCCTTCAAACCTGCAAAGACGAGCAAGATTCATTATTCAAAATCATGACTTGATTTTCATAAAACCATGAACAACCCACGTGAATTTTAACATCCACTAGTTTTTCAAAAATTGGACAGACGTCCATTCTACAATTGTGAAAACTCACATACAGACATTATTTCACCATGCATAATTGTTTACTTTCAACGTTTGTTCAAAATCAAAACATTAATTTTACAAAAAATACGTTTTAACGTGAAAATCACGTAAATTTGAAACACACACACACATATATATATTTGCTCCCTCAAGAGTATATTTTCAAAAATTACTGAAAGCTTACACATCGAAAATAAATTCTTCATGAAAGCTCATAGACAAATTTTTACTAACATACGCACGTCTATGAAAAAAAAACTTTTTCTCTCATACAAGCATCCACCTATGAAACGAGAGTTTATTAAAATCTCACATATTTAAAAAAAAATCTCTCCTACATTAGGGATTATTGCTAGTTTCTTAAACTAACGATCGAACGAACATTTGTTCCTAAAACAAGGGTTTTTACAAAACTCACGTCTATACATGCATATGTATATATAATTTTAACATGAACAATTCATGAACAAGTTATCAACTTCTGAAAAAGAAACAAAAAAAAGAGAGCGATGCTACACCAATTTACGCTCGTTAGACGATGCTCTGTCATGCTACTGGGATCTTCGTTCAAGCCACGTTTTACTCGTACAATCGAAAATGCGGTACCATTCTATCGTACGACTAAGTTCAATTACTTATTTCGTCTGTAACTAAAAAAAATCACCATCTAGTGCTGACTGAGGAACATGACTGTCCCTCACTAAGCAGGGGACTTAATGTAGATGTTGGATTTTCGACAAAGGCTAAAATAGTAAAAACATAATTGTACATATTCCTGATCCAGCAATCAGATGAGTATTGAGGCTCATGTCTCTCATTGAAGCATGAAAACTCATGCCGCAAGAGTCTCTGACTGAGTTTATTGTCTCTCAGAGCATACATGAATATGCAGTCTCTCAACTGAGGCAACTGCATATCTCATGAATACTGAGCAATTTCAGTAATCACTTTTATATAGAATCGAATGATTGGACCGCTCTCCTGCTAGTATAGAGCATAACGTCTTCAGGATGTAACAATGTTTTCCCTGACTATATAAAGGGCATGCATATAGAATCTTAACAATTGGACGCTCCTAGACAGCTTTCCTGCTAGTATAGAGCAATAACGTCTTAAGGATGTAACAATGTTTTTCCTGACTATATAAAAGAAATATGACGCTTCAACAAGCTCATATCGCTCAATTCTTGAATAATTAATGCTCCTAGATGATTGTGCTAGTATAGAGCCATCAATTAATTATTTCTAAATCATTAGATTCATTAACTGAATCCTTAGAAAATATTCTACATTCTTCATAATATTTCATTACTTTAATTCATGGTCCTTCCCAGCAGAATTCCATGGGTTAGTGATAAATATTCGATGTACGGGCATCTGAGCAGCTATCGAGTAAGCCCCGACCAAAATGGTGCAAGTGTACTAAAAAATAATGCACAAACGAGCACCTGAATGCACAAACGAGAATTCCAAAACACGAAGGAACGATGAACCTATGCAAAATAGGAATAATAATAATAATAATAATAATAATAATAATAATAATAATAAAATATTAGCAAACACGCTAGGGGACTAGGCCCACCGACCGTCCAGTCACGTCTTGGCCAGTCCCATGCCCTATTCTTTATTTTGTTATATTTTATTATTTTTCCCAGATCTCATGAAAATCCCTTCATTTGAACAAATCTCCTTTGTCTGAAGGAAACTCCTTAGTTTCATGGTGTTTCCTCATATCAAAAAAATAATAAAAATTAGGAAAGGTGTCGTGGGACCGGGTTCACTAGTCGGTCGGCCGTGCCCTAGCCGTGGCCGGTCCCTTACCTCATGATTCCTTATTATTTTGTTATTATTTCCCTCATCCCATGAAAATTCCCTGATTTCATGATATTTCCCTCAACTCATGAAAATTACATAAAATTAGGGAAAAACTCACGGGGCCGGGCTCATTGGCCGGCCGGCCATGTCCTAGCCGTGGCCGGTCTCACACGCCCTTGTTTTTTTATTTTAATATTATTTGTTTACCTCATCTCATGGAAACTCCTTCACTTCAAGGAAATTCCCTAGTTTCAACAAACTCCTTGATTTCATGATATTTCCCTAAAATCATGAAAATAATATAAAATTAGGGAAAGTGTCATGGAACCGTGTTCATTGGACGACCGGCCATGCCTTGGCCATAGCCGGTCCCACACTTATGACTCCCTATTTTATTATTATTATTATTATTTCCATAATCTCATGGAAATTACCTAACCTCATGAAATTCCTCGGTTTCATGGTATGTCCTTCACATCAGGGAAAATACTTAAAATTACATAAAATTGGGAAAGGTGTTGCGTGACCGAGCTTGTTAGCCTGCCGGCCATGCCTTAGCCGTGGACGGTCCCACACCTTACAATCCTCTATTTTATTAATTATTTTTCATCATCTCATGAAGATTCATCAGTCTCAGCAAAACCCTGAATCCTTCATATTTTCTCAAAATGTTGCTCAAAGGCGCATCAGAAAATATCGAAACTCTCAGGACTGAGACACGGACATTATGGTGACACGGGCTTGTCTCCTTGACCGACCAAGGCCGGCCCTAGGGCTTGCAAATAGCCGGTCCCACATGTTTTAATAATTTTTACCTAATTTGCTCAATTGCTCATATTGGGTCCAAACTCTTCTCAAACAACTTGGAGTTTGCTCAAACGACCATCAGCTGGTCCCACGACCACCAAGGATCGGTCTCATGCCCTCTTGGCCGGTACCTCATCTCTTCATAATTAGGTTTCATCACTTAAAGCTGAGAGGAGCACCATTTTAATAGATGATTAAACCAGCATTTAATCATCCTTTCACCTACTGGTTTTCAAGAGACTTTGGTATTTTGCTCATTTGAGCATCTGGGCGTTACATGGTCGACTCGTCATCCCATGTAGCCGGTCCCTCCTTCACTCTGTGGTTGATTTCAATAAATCATCAATTGATCAAAAATTAGGGTTTCGAATCCAGAGCTCTGCAAAAACATAATTCTGAGCAGATTCAAACACTAATAATTTTACGTTGATCCCGTGATCAACACCTTAATAATTATGCTCGGCATCTTAAATTAACATTTTCATTTGATCTTGATACCAACAATTCATCAAACGAGCAACATTTGCTCATATGAGCAATATTTGCTCGGACTAAGGAATATTGGTTCAACTATCAATATTCAACGATTCAGCAACATTTGCTCACCTTAAGTTATCAACATTTATCCGATATCTTTGTCTCAACAGACATGTTCAATTCAGGAGTCTCAGAACATTTGCAGATCACGTTCGACTCAGCAATACAAGGACTCATCGTTCTATGAAGTCAGCAACTGGCTCCACAATCACGAGACATCAATCGTGTCACATGGGGGATATTAACTAGGGTTTTGGTCTGGCGTTTTACGTCACGTGTGTTCATACACACGACGAGAATGTGAGCAAGTTGTGCAATTAGTTGGAGGAGTTAGCAAAGTAGTGGGTAGAAAATTAACCAAATCTCCGCACGATGAGCAACTGGTTTTAACACGATTTCCACTTCCCCACTCTTTGACTCCAACAACTGTCACATTTCATGGGATCAAGGTGTTTACAATTCTAGCAATATAAATAAGTCTCTGAATCATGATTGAAAGAACATACAACTCTTTCGTCAACAACACAACAAGAGAATAAGAACTAATCGTATGAGCAATTACTCTCAACAGAGCAAAATTCAATCAATCAGAACTTATCTTATTTTCTTCACGAAGAATACACAAACACCTACAATCTTTGATCAGCATTGATCTCACACATTTCTCAGCTCCTCTCTTACAGATCGACCCATCCTCTCTTGTGACCGACTTGACTCTGGAACGGCCATTGTCTTGGTTTATGCCGGAGTCCTACAGATTGATCTCTCGAACTGAAAACACTCCCTTCTTGCAGTGCATCCGTGTGAGGTTAAGCAGTTTGCTCGGTTCAAGGAACTTCCTCCGTACGGTCGTCACCTCAATTCCGTAAAAACCAGTAAATCGTTATGCCCCATCTACAAAATGATGATGAGAAGAAATCAGGGTATGCGGGATGGATGATGGGATAGAGTATTTAACTAGGTATCACCTGGGCCAACGGCCCCGGCTCAACCTTTAAGTTTTCTGTAATGCTTTTACTAAAGCCTAATTACTAAATCCTTTGAACTTTGATACAATACATATTCTTTTTCGACATTTTTTTCCCCAGATGCTAGGATCCAACTAAGAAGACTATGTGGCTGTATATCATCTTTGGTTTCACTCGAAAACTCTCTACTATGCATTTTATATTAAGGAGCATTCGACAAAAATTAAAAAATTCTATGATGCGTCTCCAAATGCCCTGTGAAGATTGATGAAATTCCCACCTGAATTATCCCATAATGAGAAACCTTTGCTCATAAGTTGGATTCTATAAGCCAACTTTACAATCAAAAGTTAAACTTTAATAACAACGCTATATATTGCATATAGAAGCAGAGATTTAGTGCCAAACACAAAGCCTTAGTGACTAATAGTACGCGAAACAGTGGATTTAGAAGTGAAATGCCAACATAAGAATTCCCAATAGCAAGCTCGTGGTTGTGTCTCCCACACTGAACCTCAAGCTTCCATTTATCACCTGAAGACCATACTCCTTTTAAGGCAAAGGGACATCCACACTTCTTGGTCCCAGTTACTCTTTTCCTCTGTCGTGGTTTCTCCTTAAGTTGTTCAGACTTCTTCTTTTTGTTGCGAAAAAAACCTCCCCTCTCACACCCGAGTCGAGTGTGAGTCTGGCTTTTTTACCTGCAATTGGTTTTTGAGATTTAATAATCACAACTACTATCTTATTTTGCTTACCGACCTCCTGACACCACTGGATAATGTGATCTCGTGAATCAGACACCTACATTTGAAGAGTATATCAATGCATGAGACAAACCAATGTAGTCAATATCGGATACCGGTTTGTCTCGGCTGAGGACCGGTACACTGGTACAACATTGTATCGGGGAGATCTCGGTTTCAAATATCGGGGAGATATCGGTTCTAAATTTATATCTATAATTTATATTGTTTCACACAAAATTATACAACATTAAAATGCATCAATTTTAGAAAAACAAACAAGTTCATTCAAAACATAAGAGTCGTCGTATGAAGTTCAAATTGGAAAAATGGGAGAATTCACAGTTGGTTTGATAGTTTCATACAGAAAGAACACACATAAATTGATTAGATCTAACAAGAATGGAACTATCAATTAAGATGGAGAAACTAATTTGTTAATGATGAAAACCATTTTATCAAGATGTATCAAGATTTAACAAATAATTCATCAAAGAATAATTAGATACAAATCACAGCAAAAGAAGAAATTAACTATCAAAACCCTAACCTCTTGTTAACAGATCGACCATCAATTGAATCTCGCCATTGACATTAAGAAGAAGAAAAAAACGGATGCCAAGAAGGGTTTCTGAAGATTTTTCTGCCAAAAATTTCGATGAGATTTAGGGATTTTATCCTTCCCTTCACTTAAAATTCCTAAATTGACCTGACGTTCACAAAACAATTCCGAAACTGTCCCATATCGGGAAAACCGGACTGTATCGTTTCGTATATATCGGCCGATATTATCGGCTAAATATCGTACCGCGATATTTGTGTTTTCGTTTCGCTCTAACACCGGTACACGAAATTCCGCCGATATTTCGGCCGGTACAAGCGAAATTGACTACATAGAGACAAACCAAATAAAATGAAGTAAGAAAGCAGACGTGTATTCGCAGTCTCTGGAGGAAATTACCTACTCAGTTTGGAAAACATGCCCCACATCCACAGTGAACGATAGCTCATTCTCATGACTTTGCACCAAATCAGTACCCGCGTCTAAGTTGGTGCTGCTATGATTATCCAAATTCTACAAAAGCAAGAGAAACGCTTCAACATCCAGATCCCACATATAAGAGAAACAATATCTAAAAGGCTGAATGGACAGACGTCTGAATTCATTGGCAGTAGCAAAGATGGCATACATAAATCAGACACTGTAATATTTCTACAGTTTCATCTCTGCTTACCTTTTCACCGTCTCCATCTACCTCAAACTCCTCATCGCCATTTTTTTCTCCATCAGAATCTTTCTCATCTTCTTCTTCTCCCTCAAAACCATCTTCATCAGATACCTATCACAAGGAGGATGACAAATCAAATTACAAGAAATTACAGTAAAGCTGCAATCAGGAAATGTAAAAAGACAACTCACGTTGTTAAAATATTTAAGAGGATTGGGCCATAAATCCCCTTTTATTATCTCTGCCACCTGCAGTTATAGGAACAGAAGAAAGAAACATGAAGTAGCAGAAATGAACATTTCAACCATGAAGAAAGAAATAACTCCTCCATTAAGTGTACTGTGTACAGCAGTAATGAGTAACCAAGAAACATGAACAAAGCCGTTCACCATCTCAGTTCATTGTAATTCATGTGACTCCACATATGGAAGAGAAACTCAGACATTACCTCATCATGAATCCCTTCCGGAAATTCTTGTTGGGCCTCGTTGAACCAGGTAAAAAAGCTGTAGCCAAAAGAAACACGATGAATATGACAATATCATGTACTCTGTTAAGTGAACTGCAAGTATAGCTGTCTAAAACCTAAGGTAGGCTTAGCAATAATACCATCATCAATTAACTTAACATTCTATATAGTCAGTTGTGTTACAACAACTATAAGGTAACTGTGGGTATACGATAACTACAAAATCATTTGCCCCACACAAAGAAACTATAAGGTACCTGTGGGTATACGATAACTACAAAATCATTTGCCTGACACAAAGAAGAAAAGAAAGAAACCTTTCTTCGACAAACGGGCGTTTGCTCCCTTTTTTCTCACGATTAATTCCATTAGCAATGTCCTTGAAAGCAATAAAAAGGTGAAACTAGTTATCAGATGGATAAGTACATTAATAAATATTGTAGCTCTATACTGTAGTGAATGAAATATAACTATATAAGTACAATAAACTAGAAGTATACAAGACCGCCCTTACCATGCCCTCCTCCCACTTGATTTTTGTACCAGTTATCTTGGTAGCCACCCCTTCATCAGAGAATGAGAATGTCTTTGAGAGGTTTGCATCTTTAAAATACGGGTTCGGGCTAAAGTTCTGAAAATTTTAAAATATGAAATTTACTGAAAAATCCATATAGCAGTCTGACAAAATAGGAGCATCATTGCATACACCAAGTTATGCATGAACAAACAATCTAAGGGACACAGAAAGAAGATAACTCACAAAGGTTATCGAGTATGTAGACTTCACGTTTTTGAATTCTTCAACATCCAGTGACTTTAGGTACTTGAAAACCTGCCACAACAAAGCCGCAATATAATGAAATTAATGCAATGGATAGATTTACAGAAGCACAACTACTATAACCAAGGAATTCATCGATTCATTATCTAATGTAAAAAGGCTAAACCTTCCGATCGTCTTCAGTTACGAGATCACCAAGTCCAGGATGATTCAAAAACTGCACATAGTAACATCTCCCAAGTAAACACCAATTAAAAAGTTCTTACTGGCTAAAACAAGCTATATCGCAACTGACAAAACAGAAACCATAATATAACAAAGATAGGCAACGAACCGCAGTTAACCAGAATTCAGGAATCGAAGTGATTAGCTTCTTCCTTTTATGATACACAGACCTCAATTTCTCTTTATACTTATGCTTCAATTTCAATATCTTTTCATTTGCTTCATCCTTTACCTATAAGTACATAGAAATACACGTAAAGAATAAAATCATAATCAACAATCCTTGATGATTAATGGAAAAAAACAGTGAAACCCTTATTTCGAGTGCAAATTTCTCATAATTTGGAATTTAAGCGATTCGTAAAGAAAATTCTGGGAATTAATGATAGATAGTACCTCGTCAAGTTCATCTTGAAGGTCTTGTAACTTCTGAATAGAGGGTTCTCCTTCTTCAATGTGTTCTGATTCTTCTGCTGCATTTATCTTTATAATCTTACACTTCTTTCTTGTTGTTGAAACCATCTTAACTAAAATTACTATCTTCAATGGAGAAAAGGCCCTAGTTTTCCCTGCAAATTTTGTGAAACCCTAATAATTACAGGAGAACGAAAGGGGATGGGTCGAAGTTTCCAATTATCGCACTCGGAATAACGATTTAGGCAACTAGGTCAGGTATGGGTAAAACAGAATTTATTTATCTTATATTTATATTTACAGCCCCTCCAACTATTGATAATCCCAGTTACATCCTTCAATTCCAGATAGGGGCGAGAGCCTCTATACTGTGACCAAATACCCAGTCGTCCATACATCCTATTCGGGGTTA
The DNA here is from genome assembly GCF_003573695.1 of Papaver somniferum. Lineage (NCBI taxonomy): Eukaryota > Viridiplantae > Streptophyta > Magnoliopsida > Ranunculales > Papaveraceae > Papaver > Papaver somniferum. The sequence goes on from NC_039365.1 coordinate 31,028,271, forward strand.
AATAATATCCCCTCCATCATACTATTAAGTGACATAGTTCAAGTTTGCACGATTTTTAAAGTAAGTAAGGGAACCAATATTATTAAGCATTTTTTATAATTATCTCTCAAACTACACCACGTATATTTGCAAACTTCATACAAGTAAAAAACATTTGAAAACACCTACACAACGAATATAAACACGCATGTCAAATTATGCATATTTCTTATATTTTTTTATAATTGATTAAAAAGATAATTTTAGAAATATCTCCCTTTTTAATGATATAAATCACTTATTATGAGACAAAATCTAAAAGTAGATAAGTCATTTAATAATGGGACGGAGGGAGTATTTTCCAATGCCAATGGGAAATGCGGAAAATGCAATATACAGTAGTATGCATTGTTTCCTGTAACTAATAGCCATAGCTGAAGGATGTCGGGTGAGAATGTTGAGCCTATGATCCAGGATCAGTTGGAAGACGTTACGCTAACAGATGGTGCTACGGTAGGCTTCTAGAATTGACCAACTGTACAGTTGGCCGGCTTTGTTAAGAAGTGGGAGTATAAACAATATAATGCCATGTTAGCAACAAACGAATACCATAGAAACGAAAATTAATATGATTTTTCCGTTGTTTAATTAATACGCTTGTTTAAGTGATTTAGAAGATCATATCTATACCGGCACCATGAGAACCACCACCGGTCCTATCCTCATCTTCATGGATAGAAGGAGAGAGGCGTTTGACAACTCTCATAGGCACACTTAGGGGTATAGACATCCAAATTCCAGTATCACCGGTATCAAAATTAGATTGGATTTTATAATGGTTATACAAAGACTGAGCAAGGATGGTCTTGCAAGTTCCATCCATTCCAACGGGCACAACACAGAAATGATTAATTACTTAAATTAAAATTTAGAAATTTAAAGTTTATGATTTAAAGAAAACACAAGAATACCTACACGGTTAAAATCAATGAAATAATAAAACACGGATTTTATATAAATACAGTGCATGAGTCTAAAGATGATTTATAAACTTCTCCATGAATTAAATTATCTATCATCGGGAAGACATTATTATTATGAAACTGTAGGTTTTATTATTTTTTTCTAATGAAGTTCTTATGACCACTTTCTAAATACCTCCGCAAATATCTTTTCTCCTATCAATAAATCATTATTTTCCAAGAAAAAAAAATAAATTCCAAAAATTTGTTAAAGAAGCAAAGGAAACAAACCCTTGCTTCAAGAAAACAAACCAGATAGATGTACCAAATCCATTGTGTGTCCACACATTCATGCCACCTCCAGATCGATAGTCTGTATTATTCTCGAAGCACTGACACAGGCATAAGCATGGTTAATAGAAGATTAAAGTTATTTGACTTTAAATTTGGGGCTTTGGGGTAATTATGTAGAGTTTTCTTTTTAATCCTTATCACGTACCTTAGGTTGTTTTTTTTAGGTAATACAATTTATGTCTATTAACCGTTTGGTAGATTTTTAGATACTATAGGTTAATTAAAATTTTCTTAGATGTTTGTTTTCCTTATAGTAAATGTTTGGGTTCCAAGATGTTCCGATTTTCTCAACCTGATATATTACTGTGAAGTGGTATGTCATATAACATAGATAAGTGGTGTTCTTTATGGATTGAGCCAACTCAAAAGCCTTCGGTACAATCACCCTTTCACATCAATTATTAGGTAAGCAAGAAATAGATCCGTGCATCGCATGGGTGAATAACTAGTACAAAGTAACGATTGGTCAATCTTAATCCGTAACGGAGTAAGCTCTAAGTCCTAACCCATTGTCTACAAAGTACAATCATCATCATAATAGATAGACTTGTTCTACCTATTACTTAGAAAATATCATGTAATATGGATTAAATATACATCAATCTTCCTATCTGGATAACTCCAATTATAATCCCTATAATCAAAGGTACTATCTAACATAATACATACTAATCATCCGAACAAAGCAACATAAAAGGTTTCCACTTTGCTCTGCAATTGTTTGTACAAAAAACAACGTCTCAATGATTTGAGGAACACCATTTTTTTTTAAAAGAAATAGTATCAATTTGTACCGAAAGAAATCGGTATGTTTGAATCTTCAACTTCTTGTTTGTGTTCTCTTATCTTGAATCACCCAAATAGCTTCGCTTCTATTTATCTTTGTTCTTTGTCTCTGTTTTCAATCAACCTAGTATACCTTCGCTTCCATGGAATTTGTATAGGGATCAATCCTAATCGACAGTCAACCTAGAATAGCTTCGCTTCTATGGAATTTATAATCGAGCATGTAGGTTTCTTTTGGTAAGTTAATCGAGCATGTAGGGCCCAACAAATACCATGAAATATTGAGCATAACCTTAACCTACGTCGCCAAAACAGGTGTAATGCTACCCAGGAGCTGTCAGAACTACGTTAAAACTCATTGGTAACCGGTAAGCGTAGGGGACGTTAATTTGGTCGGGCCCAAGCTTAATCTCTGCCGTCCAAAATTTCGGATGATCACCTAGACACATTTACACCACCTTTTCGTAGAATATTATTAAAATGAAATTGTGGCTGTTATGAGGCGTATGGATAGCATAAGTAAAATCCAATGTTAAGAGAACGCAGAACCGGTCGGACAAGTAAACTGGTGACCCGGTCATATTTCCGATCCAATTCATCACTAACCCAATAACTCTCGGTTAGAATCCCAAATGTGTAACTTGTGTAAGAATAATTATAAATACACCTCTAAATTTGGTTCATAGTGATTTTAGATTAGCGCAAATAAAAAATGAAAAGAAATATTTCATACTTTTTTTTTTTTTATGATCCCAATGGTTATTGCAACGTCTATCTAATGAAAAGGAAAGACGATGCAAACGGTAATCCGCAATCAAATGATATTACGGAACACCAAAAATCATTCATTGAAAAAATAAAGAAAAATTATATTAATTAAGGCCTAGTTTGGTAAACCTGATTAACAAAAGCAATCAAAGTGCGTTTGGCAAAATATCATATTCAACCAATGTAGTCGATCTCGGATTCCGGTTTGTCTCGGTTCCGAGCGAGACACTGGTACAACATTGTCTTGGGGAAATTCCGTTTCCAAATCTCGATGTAATTTCGGTTCCAACTTTTATATATATAATTTCTACATATGTTTTTATTTACAAGTATAGATAATGAATATATAATAAATTGTAATATGACTGATGCACCGGAAATAAGTTCTTACCAATATTCTCTTCTACGCGAAGAACAAAGTACCTAGAAAAGCAATGAAAATAAAATCAGCTGCTATGCAAGTATAAAATTATGGTAACCATTTTCAGACCAATGACAAAGAGTCTCAAGTTCCAACTCCAAACACAAAATTGAAACACATAGAACAGCTATATGACGTAGTTCATATGCAGAGTGATCCCTATAATACTTAAGATTACACAGTATTCAATGAATTACAATGGAGACTAATTTGACAAACCTGCTGCTGTCAATTACATCCTCCACTGGATGTGGCTCTTCGCTTCTCAGAAATGCCCGAGCATAAAGCTCTCCTGGTTTGAATTCAGATGACCATTATGAAATAAAGGATATGCTACATAATTAGTAGTTAACACGAAGAGAAGTTAACACGAAGTAATTTTAACACGAAGTGAAAAATGGTTCAACCAAACAAAGTTAATATGGTTCAACTTGTCTCGGCCGGAATTCCGGTTCATTTCCGCCTCATCTCGGCCGGAATTCCGGTTCTTTTCCGGGTACTTTCCGTCTCGGCGGAAAGTTGTGTTTCGTTTTATGTTGGTCCGAAAACGGAAATTCCGCCGGAATTCCGGCCGAGATGTCCGAAATTGACTACATTGTATTCAACCATTGTTGTTGTAGCAAATGACAAAAACAAACATATATCTGAAAACAATTTTGTTTCAATTTTATTGGGTTTAAAAATAATTAATTTTTTTACTATTAAATATAAACATATATAATATTAAATTTACTTGATCACTTTTTAATATATATAATTTTCAAACAAAAAATGAAACTAAAATTAAGTAATTATTTAATATCATTATCAATTGTGTTATTAAACAAATATTTTATTATTTAATTACTTGTTTTTATTTTTATTTTTGACAAACTAAATGAAATGATATCATAAAATAGTTTGAAAATAAAATATAATAATATTTAAAGAATAAAATATAAGAAATAAAAATTGATTGTATATATATTTAAGGATAATTCTTGTCATTTACAAAATAAAATATGGACAAAAAGGATAAATCAAACATTAAATTTTGGTGGCACCAAAGCTTATGCTTTTGTAGCTTTTAAAAGCTCCTCCTCTCCATCTATTAAAAATTGAGGAATTTGGGAAGTGATTTGGGTAAAAAGCACTTTGATTTTCTTTCACCAAACACCAATTTCAAAAATTATTAACATATATAGGTTTTGAAAGTGCTTTTGGAAAAATAAAAGCATTAACAAATCTAGCCTAAGTTCAAGTTTACCGAATAATGTGTTGCGGGAAGCTGTACATACGGAAAATTACATCTTTAGTAATCTATCTCATAAGAAAAGGAAAGTACTTTATGAATTATGGAAATGCCATACACCTCCCCATAAATTCATAAAGATGCGAGGGTGTCTTCCGAATGTGTAAATTCCTTTACCTTAAAAGGTAAAAATATGACCCAAGACCTTTGATAGAATTTACTTCGAATTTGCTGAAAATAATAATGCTTATAGATTTCTGGTACATAGATCGAAAATTCCAAATATTCACATATATATGATAATCGAATCTATAAATGCTCTATTTTTAGAAGACATCTTTCCGTATTGACGTTGAAGACTTCAATTAGGGATTCGTGAAGCCCGATTAGATTATCTTTTAACCTGGTAGTTCTTGTATCTGGATCTTATTCTATTGGTTATTAAAGTTCACGAACTTTAGATCAGGAACAAGATAGATATAAATCACAAAGTTTTTTTCGTTCCAAATTTTGTGATTCCAAAAGATATATATCTAAAATCTTCAGTGATTTGGATTGTCCTTGTGAGGTGGTAATTGATCTAGGCTTATCTTTGGTAAGAGTTTAAATGTTTCTAAATCTGTGTAGTTTGCTAGACTTTCCTATTGCAAACAGATTTCCAAACTTTGATTAAAACATATCTAAAGGGATATCAATAGGCTTGTATGTTAGAGGCAAATAGGTATAAAAAGTCTTCACTGCGGCTGAAGCAACCCTTAAGGTGTAATGAGCGTAAGCGAAGAAAATCAAGTGCGTAGAACCACGTTTGGTTTGGATACGTACATGAGCACAGCTGAAGCTGAATTGCTTGGAAGGTAAATTTGGTCTCAACTATAGTCCAGTCCAAAGCATGATAGTATCCGTAGCGATTTAATACAGTGTGGTGTTCGAAGTTGGACGAGATCCTGAAGTTTTATACCAGTGCAATTTTCCTTGTTAACATTATTATGGTGTCTTGGGTTATTTCCCTTTCCGCATTATATTGTTTATCTCCCCCTCTTTTAAGACCGATAAGGATTTCAATCAAATTCCTAAACCAATTTTGATATCGCACATCAGTTTGTTGTATCGAATTGGAGTAACAGTCGTCCGATGTTTATTTGGTGGATGAAGGAAAAATATGGAGCCACAATCCATTAGATATATTATCCGCAAAGAGAGGACTTAACATTCAGGATATCTGTCCTCTTTACTTTAACATTTGTGAAACAATAAACCAACTATTTGCATAATGTCATGTGGTTAGATGCATCTGGTTACATGTGGCTTCTGAATGGAGGTTTACTTTCTCTTCAACTCATATCTCACTGGAGTGGATATGCGAATATAATTGTTTTCACCGCCGTGGTCAGAGACATCTATCACATTGTATCGTTCCTTTTATTTTATGGAAAATTTGGGTCACACGGAATCTTGTTGTGTTTAATCACCAGACTTTCAAATCGAATATCGTCTTGCAACATGCTACGTCCAGAGCCCAAGAATATGATGCCATTACTTCCTCTTGTTCTCATACTTTACGTACTACTCAGATGATTGGATGGGTTTTCCCTTCTGCGGGTTATACTATGTTAATTACAGATGGTGCTGCTAATCCTGAACAGGCTGCAGGCACAGGTGGAGTCCTTAGGTCGGATGATGGCTCATTCATTGCTTCATTTTCCAAACATATTTTTGTTGCAACTGTAACAATAAAACACTAAAGAAGATGTGAAGATGTTAGAAATAAATTTCTGAAAGGTAAATAAACACTCAATGGATGGAAAACAGAGGACAGAGTCACGTGTTCAACACGCTGTCCTTAACACGATAGTTTACCGGTACGCCTCAAGAATGAGTGATGCCTATACCATGTGGTCAAGTAGTATCCAGGATAAAACTGCCCGATGCAAGCACTGTTAGCACTACAATACTTGCTCACTCTTACAAACTCAAGAGCAATTGCACATACGAAAATAAAAGACCACACAGAAGGAGAGAGACGAAAAGAAGAGGATAATAGCTCTTCTAGACACAAGTTGAAATGAAAAATCGAGAGGTTTATATAGGGGAGAAGAGAGAGGTCGAATTGATTGTGCATTAAGAGCAAATTAAAGAGAGAATAAATTTTGAATTAAAGACAAAATAAATAAGAATTAATTTAAATATTTTTCATGACATCAATAAAACGGTCATGCACATAATGTCGACACAAAGAAAATTTGGAAACAAAATAATTCCCATCGGGTCATACGCCCCCCCACAATTAAGACAAAAATTAATTTAGTTTAAATTCTTTTAGGAAATAATTCAAAAGAAATTTTGCCAAAAAGATAAGTCTTGGTTGATCCACACCGACACCCGAACCCGGCCCGCCCGACAGGACGGACGGCGGCGTGCGTGCTTCGGTGCGAAGCACCGCGTGTGTGTGAAATGTGTGGTTGCACCAGCTAGTCCATTTACTAAGTCCTCTCCCTCACACAAAAGTGTGTATGACCCAAGGGCCACTCTAAGATCAAAAAATTCAATACTTATGAAGAGGTCTCATCTTTAATTTCCCCTATGTGGGACTAAAGTTTCATTCACAAACAATGAAAATGAGCTAGTACCCTTAGTGACCAATAGGTCCTAAGTTCCAATCCCACCAAGACCAAAACCCAAACACATATAAACTCATTTTATTTAAAAATCCCCCACATGAATGAAATACCAATAAAAATCAGAAAATGGAAAGCGAGAAATACCACTTAGGCAAGAGGTGTCCACGAGGTCTTGAACCTTTGCTTAGTGAGAAATTGCCAAAAATAATTGATGGACAATGAACGCGATGTCTTGAAATGCCATCGTTTGGTATAATCTGTGATAATAACCACGCGTGATATCTCTCTAGGTGCCGTCAAGTTCGTGTCGTTGTGTCTTTTTTGGCGCTGGACAAATCCCATTTCACAGAATGCTCTAGAGAAACAACTCTATTCTCATAAGAAGTGACCCACTTCCACATTCATATAGGTGAGTTCCATCAAGAGTGTTTACTGCTACACCCCACTTCAATCTTAAATTGAAACTATATAACTCATTAAGACCTAGTTAAAAGTTATCATTCACATGCAGTCACACTATCACGTCTACACCATACGGAAAGGGAAGAGAATAAAATTATCTGATAATGTTTACCTTGAACCTCCACAAATTAGTTGCCTCATTCAAAACCTTGATCTTGGGATCTCCAGTCAGCAAGGTTGAGTATCCTTAATGGTAAGTTTATTGCATGAGCCCAAGCCCCATCCCCCTCGATGCATTACTAACTATCTCTTTGGACAAACCTTTCGTCAAAGGGTCCGTGATATTATCCTTGGACCTTAACCATTCAATGGAAATAACGCCTTTTGAGATTAGTTCTTTCAGGGTATCGTGTCTTCTACGAATATGTATAGACTTAGTTGTTTTTAGCTTTATCTATGGCAGCTTGATTATCAAAATATATAGATATAGGGGCACATGCCTATGCCAGAGAGGAATGTCTTCTAAAAAGCATCTTAGCCAAGCGGTTCCTCTCCTGATTTATCTAGCGCAATGAACTTAGATTCCATAGTGGATCGATCTATGCAGGTATGTTTGGAACTCTTCCAAGAAACAACCCCACCTGCTAGAGTGAAAATATATCCACTCGTAGACTTGGACTCCTCTGAGCCCGATATCCAGTTTGCATCACAAAATCCCTCAAGGACGGCAGGGTACCCTTCATAATTCAAACAAAAGGTCAAAGTGTATTTCAAATACCTCAACACTCTAAAAAGTGCATCCCAGTGTTCCTGCCCTAGATTACAAGTATACCTGCTTAACCTACTCACAACATAAGCAATGTCTGGCCCAGTACAGTTCATCAAATATATCAGACTTCCTATAACTTGTTGGTAGTCCCCGGCAACGGCGCCAAAAACTTGGCAGGCTTCTAAAAGGGTATAAAATTATGCGCAGAAAAACGGGCCTACAGTAATACCGCAAGTGCACGGTCGTCTGTTGTAGCTCGTGCAAGTACGGGTCGATCCACAGAGATCGGGTGTGTTTCGGAAGTGTTTTAGCTATCTGGGTTCCTAGATTTGCTTAGGGCTTAGAATACCCCTTTGGAACTATTGGGCTTAATGTACTAATGGGTTTGTTAAAATGAACTGAGCTTGGGCTCAGTTATCTTTGAAGTGCAAATGGGCTTAGGCCTTACAGTGAGTTCAGGCTTTTGGGTTAAGCCCACAATTAATTGAATTGGATTGGGCCTTAATGAATTTGGGCTTTGGACTCAGTTGTCTAGATCTTGGGCTTTTGTTTTAGTAAAGAGTCTGGGCCTTTGGGCTTTACTGATTTGAATTGGGCTCAGTTGGATTGGAACTTGGGTTCAGTTGGCTGCAGGAGAAGGAGTGGCAGGGTAGCAGCAGCCTGACAGCAACAGACAAGGCAGCAACAAGAGCAGCAGCAGCTTGACAGAGGAAGAGAGCAATGCAGCAGGAACTGCAGGAAGGCAACAGCAACAGCAGCTGCAGGAGAAAGAAGCAGCACCAGGTAGCAGGGGACAGCAAATAGAATGTACAAGCAAGGAACAAAGCAACAGCAAAATAAAAGTGAACAGAAGCAAATGAAAATTACAGTGGACAAAACAATGCAAAAGCAACAGAAAATAAAATGAAAGATACAACAGGGCAACAGCAAAAGCAAAGAACAAAACAAGAATGGACCAAGGCCTAAGGCCAAGGGCAGGGGTGATAAAGAAACTGACAAGAAGCAATACTAAGGCAAGAATACAGGCATTCCTATAGAATGGGTTGAAAACTAGCTTGCTATAAGCACTAGCTTCTCCCAATGCACAATCAACACTACAACCTAAGCATACAAGGAGAATGGCAAGAACATCAGCTTGCTATGAGCACTGATTTCTTGCCATTGCACAATCAGCACATTGCTTCACAGATACCTAGCCTAGCATTCCTTCAAATTGACAGTGACAAAGCAACAATAAACATGATAGTGAATTGATACTAACAGTGAGCAACATCTAAACAGGATACAACTAACTGAACTAACAATAACAGAACATTTAACATATTTATAACAGAACATTTAACAGAACATACTAACTGAGCAAGAAATTAACAGAACATTTAACATATAACAGAACAAAGCAAGAAATTAACAAAACACAGCAAGAGAATTAACTACTAGCACATTTAACTGAAACATGAAAATTCAACAGGACAAGAGAATTAACAGAACTTTAGCAGTCCTGGATGTGGGCTAATCCCAACATGAGTCTTTACATCACACCCACAGTCCCAATTTATAGTTACAAGCACAATTAGGGTTCTACACAAAAAATCCCCAAATTGACAGTAGACTAGGGTTTTGATTTTCGAGCTTACCAAACGTGATAAGACGAGTCCGTCTTCAACCCATGCTTCTTCTCCCTTCTCTGCTCCTTCCCATGCCTTCAATTTCTCTTTCTAGCTTCACTAATTCGTCAACCATTCACCTAGGGTTTCGGCAGGGGAGAAATTGACGAATTAGGGGGCTATAAAGATGGGTAATAGTTGTAGGAAGGTAGGGGTGATGATGGTGGAGGTGTGGTGGTGGTAGAGGAGTTGGTGATGGAGTCAGAGCAGGTGGAGAAGGTGGTGGTGTACGGTGGTTCTGTGGAGAAGATGGTGGAGAGGGTATGGCTCGACTGTGTTTGGGGTAGGGGGTGTGTGTGGGTTAGGTGGATGGGCTCGGGTACTAGGGTGTAAGGCGAATGCATCGAGTCTTGATGTTCTGTGACTCTGAGCTGCGAGATTCGGAGATGGTAGGTAGATCGGACGGTGATTCGGAGGTAAGCGATGAGCGACCGTTGGATTATATGATACAACAAAATAAACGGTACTTGATGGAGTTAGGTACTGTAGTGTTAGGCGGAGATATCAAACTTTGATGAACAGCAAGGGAGCGACCGTTGGATTCAACTACCATCTAATCTGAAGGCTTGGAATTTCAGCGCTGTGGTGCTTGGCAGAGACATCAGATTTTGATGATCAGCAAGGAGCGACCGTCGGATGCTTCTGAGAAATGATCTGATGGCTGATAACGGAGGCGCTTTTGTGTGTAGAAAATGAGGTTGTGCGCACCATTCTTCGCGGCTTCCTTGCGTAATTTCTTCCGGCTTTTCACTACTTTTCTGCTCTTTTCGCTCCGCGACTCATCCGAACTTTATTTATTACCTAAAAATGCAAAATTAATTAATAAAAATATTTATTCTTGAAAACAATGAAAATACAGAATATGGGATAAAATGTAGAATTAATGCATAAAAGATGAGTTAAAATGCCAACAAAAGGGATAAATATATACAATATTTGGCACTCATCAAATACCCCCAAACCTGAATTTTACTTGTCCTCAAGTAAAACAAAACTAAGGAAATCCTAACTATACCACTGTCGCTGGTCTCTCGAATGCATTTAGCGTATGCACTAAGCCTTTTAAACCACTAAGTGTCCCTAGTGGACGAGTTGAAGTCTCGTGAAGGTTTACCAGAGGTGTGCCTACAAAACCTAAGGACAAAATATAAGCTCAGATTCCATCAAACGTGACATGTGCAAAACAGTTTAAGCTCACAGCAAAATGGAGATGTCAATCTAGCTATCGAAGGCACAATCCTAGCACTGATAACAAAAAAAGACATGTGACAAGAGTGTAAAGTGTATCTACACATGTGTAAAGAAAGATCTGAAGTCATGACTACTAATCACCAAGAGATAGTTTCTCAGGCTAAGAACTGAGGTCGAAATCTAGCTAGCTGTCCGGACTTTACGAGAATTGTGAATGAGTTGGAGGTATTTCACAATTTCTCGCGTTGTACATCAATGGCATACACCCTCCTTGCTTATTACAAAGAAACAACAAAAGATGACAAATTACATGACTCTTATTTACATTTACTATTCTCTTTTATTTTTGGAACAAGAGATGATGGAATTGATAAATACTTGATTTTTTTTTTTTTTTTTTTTTTTTTTTTTTTTTTTTTTTTTTTTTTTTTTTTTTTTTTTTTTTTTTTTTTTTTTTTTTTTTTTTTTTTTTTTTTTTTTTTTTTTTTTTTTTTTTTTTTTTTTTTTTTTGAACAAGGAAACACTTTTGATACATATACAAAAGGAAACAAAAGATTACATGACACTTTGCAAGAGGTAGCCCTTTTTGATGCACCCAGTTAAATTCGATGGTTGTCTTTCTTAATGTAACCTCCACCTTCTATCCCAACCAACCAAAGAACAAGCTAGTCAAGTTTCGTTCAGTATTCTAAAGTGATTGGCAATCGTAACTTCCTATCAAACACCTTGAAGATCGAGGCCATACATGTATTGGTAGATCGTGCGCGTGCAAATTTCTTATCACAATGTGAATTGTGCTAGAATCAGGGTGCCTAAATATCTAGACTAAGACTCCTAATAAAAATACATATTTGCACAAGAGTCAACATTTCAAGGTAAATGAGCTCCATTTTTTATGATTTTTCATTTTTTAATTTTTTTTGAATTTTGATTTTTCAATTTTTTTTGGAATTTTTCAATTTTTTCAAAAAGAAGGAGTTCGTTTTCAATTATGGCAAATTATCATGGTATCTACTCTATACCCCCAAACCTAAACTAAACATTGTCCTCAATGTTTCAAAATATGGAAAGAATTAAAATGCAACATATGGAAAGGGACATGCTGAGTAGAGTAAAAGGAGAGAGAATACCCGATTTCGGCGAAAGCAGAATTAAAACTCCGTTATTCAAGGCAAAAAAAATCCAACATATTTCAGCCGAGATCATATTGGATTAGCAAAATATATACAAAAGGAACAAAAGGGTTTTTAAGAAATTTTATCTACTGGATTATATACAAAAAATTCACCATACACTAACAATCTAAAGAGTTGAGGATCAACCCAAAAGACAAAGTGTAGCGGTTTCAACAACTTCACACAATAATAATATGATAGAAACGCAAGTGAAACTGTGAAACAAAATGAGCTACCCCCAAACCTGGATTTTACAGAAGATATAATTTTGAAAACAAAATCGCGCAGTTTCGGGGGTTCATCATGCAAAAGGTCTAGCTCGAAATGAACTGTGCTAGGGACGGGCAAACATGCTAATTCCAACTGTGGTTCCTCAGATGTATTATACTTAGAAGCAAAATAGTCCAAGAGGACTTGGGAAGCACACAGTTCCAAACCTAGGTTGGGGACTCTCAGAAAAGTCGGTTTGACAATATCGGTACAAACCAAATCTAGGTTGGATGGAAGGCCTTCAGATTGTGACTCATGTAGGAAGATAGGCACATCATTATTAATCACAGTAAAAAATGATCATGGGAAAGAAGCAAACATCAGTGGCAAAAGGATGCAAATTTACAATGGCAAAAGCAAACAGTACAAAGTATTATGAGAAGGTGACAGAACAATGAAACTAAACAAAGAACAATGGAACCAAGGCCTAAGCCAAGGGCAGGGGTGTGAAGAAGTAACAAAACAGTTAAGTTGCAAGTGACTGTGAAAACAGAATGTGGGTTAAGCTAAGGCTTTGAATCCACCCTTGTGTCCTAGCCAAACAATGTGATCCTAGGTTGAGTTGAAAATCCTATGCATACATCTAGAATGGGAGGAAAACTAATTTGCTCACTAGTTTTCCCCTAGCATTGACTGTCTTTTGACAGAACAATCAATCACAGGCACTATGAGCATCAATCTCTTCCCATTGCTCAATCAAAACACTGCACTAAGGCTCTAACCTAGCATTCCACTATCAGACAGTGCACTAAAGCTTCATCTGAGCCTCAGCAGTGAACTCAGAACATAACTAACATACTAACACTAACATACATCATACAAGATAATTGAAACATGAATTCAAAAATTGAACATAAACAGAACATGAACATTACACAGTGAATACCAAGAATAGAACATAAACAGAACAACAAAGTTCTGGACACTGGCTAGTCCAGCATCTAGATAAACATGAACAGGAGCTTGATATAAAATGTAACAATCACACACTCAAATTAAATACATGTTGGAGTTCAGAACAGCTAAAATTAACAATGCATTTGAATTGAGAATCATGGAATTGAAAAGATTGAAACCCTCAAAGCTACAGTTCATAACAAAACTAAACTATTCTACTGATGCTCTGGTTAATCCAGGCATACCCAACAACACTTACATCAGTTCTATTTATACCCAAAAATCCCAATTTGGGTTCAGACCCTGTTTTCCCCAAATTCCCAAAATACACAGTGGACCTAGGGTTTCGACAAATTAGGGGAATGGTTTAATTACTTACCCTATTTCACTCACTCTCCTCCTCCCAATTCTCTCTCAACAGAATTAGGGTTCATATACAAAAAACCCCCAAATTGACAGTAGACTAGGGTTTTGATTTTCGAGCTTACCAAACGTGATAAGACGAGTCCGTCTTCAACCCATGCTTCTTCTCCCTTCTCTGCTCCTTCCCATGCCTTCAATTTCTCTTTCTAGCTTCACTAATTCGTCAACCATTCACCTAGGGTTTCGGCAGGGGAGAAATTGACGAATTAGGGGGCTATAAAGATGGGTAATAGTTGTAGGAAGGTAGGGGTGATGATGGTGGAGGTGTGGTGGTGGTAGAGGAGTTGGTGATGGAGTCAGAGCAGGTGGAGAAGGTGGTGGTGTACGGTGGTTCTGTGGAGAAGATGGTGGAGAGGGTATGGCTCGACTGTGTTTGGGGTAGGGGGTGTGGTTGGGTTAGGTGGATGGGCTCGGGTACTAGGGTGTAAGGCGAATGCATCGAGTCTTGATGTTCTGTGACTCTGAGCTGCGAGATTCGGAGATGGTAGGTAGATCGGACGGTGATTCGGAGGTAAGCGATGAGCGACCGTTGGATTATATGATACAACAAAATAAACGGTACTTGATGGAGTTAGGTACTGTAGTGTTAGGCGGAGATATCAAACTTTGATGCACAGCAAGGGAGCGACCGTTGGATTCAACTACCATCTAATCTGAAGGCTTGGAATTTCAGCGCTGTGGTGCTCGGCAGAGACATCAGATTTTGATGCTCAGCAAGGAGCGACCGTCGGATGCTTCTGAGAAATGATCTGATGGCTGAGAACGGAGGCGCTTTTGTGTGTAGAAAATGAGGTTGTGCGCACCATTCTTCGCGGCTTCCTTGCGTAATTTCTCCCGGCTTTTCACTACTTTTCTGCTCTTTTCGCTCCGCGACTCATCCGAACTTTATTTATTACCTAACAATGCAAAATTAAGTAAGAAAAATATTTATTCTTGAAAACAATGAAAATACAGAATATGGGATAAAATGTAGAATTACTGCACAAAAGATGAGTTAAATGCCAACAAAAATATATATAAATATGCACTATTTAGCACTCATCACTTGTGAGTATTCAAGTTGTGAAACTCCATTACCCTTATTATTTTTGAGTCTACAACAAGGATCATACGGAGTATGAGCAGGTTTACAATAAAAATGATTGAAATTTCTAAGCACAGATTCAACATAATGAGATTGACTAAGACTATAACCGTTAGAATTTATTATAATTTTCATCCCTAAGATTACATCTGAGGGGCCTAAGTCTTTCATGTCAAAGTTCTCATTTAGCATGCTCTTAGTGGAATTAATTACATCCATGTTTGTACCAAGTATAAGCATATCATCAACATACAAGCATACAATCACACATGCATCATTCGCAAGTTTAGTGTAGACACACTTGTCAGATTCATTGATTTAAAACCATTAGAAAACATTACATGATCAAATTTTTCATGACATTGTTTAGGTGCTTGTTTAAATCCGTACAAAGATTTTTTCATTTTACAAACTTTGTTTTCACAACCTTTCACTACAAAGCCCTCAAGTTGTTCCATGTAAATTTCTTCATCTAATTCACCATTTAGAAAAGCTGTCTTTACATCCATTTGATGTATCTCTAGGTTATGAACTGCAACTATAGCAATTAACATCCTAATGGAAGTAATTCTCGTAACGGGTGAGTAGGCATCAAAGAAATCTACACCTTCTTGTTGTTTATAACCTTTATATACTAACCTAGCCCTGTATTTTTGAACAGGTCCATCTATATTATGTTTCCTCTTGAAGATCCATTTACATCCAATGGCCTTACACCCTGGAGTTAAATCTACTATCTCCCACGTATCATTCTCTTTGATGGATTCCATTTCACTAATATTGGAATCTTTCCACCATGGAGCTTCAGGAGAGAAGTCATGGCTTCTCTATAAGTCGGAGGATCAGACTCTTCTAGTGGTACGAAGTCAGGTCCAAAGGAGGTTTTGGTTCTAGCCCTTTTACTTCTCATAGGCTCAGTTTCTACTTCATCTTCCTCTAAAGGTAAAGTCTGACTGGTTGAAGGGACATCTAGGGGATCAACACCTCTCTTACGAGAGTCAGTTTTCAACGGAAAAACATTTTCAAAAAACACATCATCCTTAGACTCCATAATAGTATTCACACCAATTTCAGAAATTTCAGAACTCAGAACCATAAATCTATATGCAGTAGTATGCTCAGGATACCCTATGAAGACACAGTCAACAGTTTTGGGTCCTATCTTGGTTGTTTTAGGTTTAGGGATCTGAACCTTATCCAAACACCCCCACACTTTGAAGTATGCAAAAGAAGGTTGTCTACCTTTCCACAATTCATATGGAGTTTTATCAGATACTTTAAAGGGTACTCTATTCAGGATATAGCAAGCTGAGAGGACAGCTTCCTCCCACAAGTTCAAAGGTAATCCTAAACTAATTAACATGGCGTTCATCATCTCCTTAAGGATACGGTTCTTACGTTCATCTACACCATTGGACTGAGGTGAATAAGGAGGGGTAACTTCGTGTATTATGCCATGTTCTACACATAAATATCCTATAGGAATTCTGTACTCACCACCACAGTCAGACCTAATGGTTTTAATGGTAGTATTCAGTTGGTTTTCAACTTCTAGTTTATACATCTTAAAGGCTTCTAAGGCATCATCCCTACCTCTAAGAAAATATATATGACAATACCTAGTATAGTCGTCTATAAAAGTAACAAACTATTTCTTACCACCTCTAGTTTGAACTGATTTCATGTCAACTAGGTCTGAGTGAATTAATTTTAACGGTTTAGAATTTCTATGAACATTTTTGCTAAAAGGATTTCTAGCATACTTCGAGTCTACACATATTTCACATTTGTGTTCCTTTTCCAAACTAAATTTGAGTATGCATCCTACATTAGCTAGTTTATGCATTGACTTATAATTTATATGTCCAAGTCTACCATGCCAAACATTCAAAGACTCACAAACATAAGCATAAGAATCATTCTTATTCATAACAGCAGAGTTTACATTAAGCTTACCTCAGTCTTATAACCCTTCCCCACATAATCCTTACCCTTAGATACAACACATTTCCCAGATTATATTACAATTTTAAAACCCTTATCATCTAACACACCACAAGAAACAAGATTTTCGCAGATGTCTGGAACATGAAGAACTTTATTCAAAGTGAGAGTCTTGCCAGAAGTGAGCATGAGCCCAACTTTGCCTTTTACTACAACCGAAGTTGTAGATGAGTTACCCATATAGAGTTTCTCGCCTTCCCCTACCTTATTATAGGAGGTGAACATATCTCTGTTTCCACAGACATGTTTGGTAGCACCAGAGTCTACCCACCAGTCTCTCACATTTGTTACCAAATTTACTTCAGACACCGTGCCAGAAAATTCATCTTTGTTGTTATCAACCAAATTAGCATTATTTTTCTTTTTAAGGTCCTTACGGTTTCTACAATGAACCGCCATATGGCCAGGATTTCCACAAGCATAACAATCACCCTTAATTTTATTATTGCTAGATTTAGGTTTCTGAAACATACCTTTCTTGCCTGGAGGTTTCTTGGAGTTGTTTCGGTTCTTATAAGCATTGGAACCTTTGTGTTCAGTCACATGAGCTTTGTTAGACATGTCCCTTGCAGAAGATACATTTTTGTCCTTGGAGCACAGCAATTCTTCTACTTGAATCTTCTTAGCCAAATCAACCATAGTAAATTCAGCAGTTTCATGTCTCAGTTTCTTCTTGTACTCGGACCAGGAAGAAGGCAATTTCTCGATGACGGTAGACACTTGAAAATTTTCATCAATCACCATACCTTCCGCAAGAATCTCATTCATAATTTTCTGGAGTTCAAGGAATTGATCAACCACAAATTTTTCATTCGATATTTTATATTCATAGATCCTAGCTACCAATAATTTCTTACTTCCAGCAGTTTCAACTTGGTATTTTGCCTCCAAAGCATCCCATAAATCAAAAGCAGAAAAGTTCTCCTTAGCATTGTAAAAGTCATACAAAGCATCCTCTAAACAATTCAGAATATGATTTTTAACCATGCAGTTTTCCCTCCTCCATTCATCTAAAACAGACTCACGACCAGCATCATTCAAAGATTCATCAAAGGTTTCAGAACATAAGAATCCAGTTCATGGTAACTCAGAAAAAACAACATTTTCGACTGCCACCTCGTAAAGTCTTTCCCAGAAAATTTTGCAGTCCTTTCAATATCGTTCTTACCCATTGTTACATACAGAAAAGACTATCGTGTTAAGATTGTTGCAAATGTAACAACAAAACACTAAAATAAGATGTGAAGATGTTAGAAATAAATTTCTGAAAGGTAAATAAACACTCAATGGACAACAAACAGAGGACAGAGTCACGTGTTCAACACGTTGTCCTTAACATGATAGTTGACCGGTACTCCTCAAGAATGAGTGATGCCTATACCATGTGGTCAAGTCGTATCCATGATAAAACTGCCCGATGCAAGCATTGTTAGCACTACAGTACTTTCCCACTCTTACGAACTCAACAACAATTGGATAGATGAAAAGAAAAGACCACACAGAGGGAGAGAGACGAAAAAAAGAGGATAGTAGCTCTTCTGGACACAAATTGAAATGAAAAAATAGAGTGGTTTATATAGGGGAGAAGAGAGAGGTCGAATTGATTGTGCATTAAGAGCGAATTAAAGAGAGAATAAATTTTGAATCAAAGACAAAATAAATCCGAATTAATTTCAATATTTTTCATAACAACAATAAAACGGTCATGTACATATTGTCGACACAGAGAAAATTTGGAAACAAAAATAATTCCCACCGGGTCATGCACATAGTGTGGGTGTGGGTGTGGATCTTGGTTGACCCACACCCACACCTAAACCCAGCCCTCCCGACCGGATAACGGCGTGCGTGCTTTGGTGCGAAGCACCGCGCGTGTGTGAAATGTGTGGTTGCACCAACTAGCCAATTGCCTAAGTCCTCTCCCTCACACAAAAGTGTATATGACCCAAGGGCCACTCTAAGATTAAAAAAGTCAATACTTATGGAGAATCTCATCTTTAGTTTCCCCTATGTGGGACTAAAGATTCATTCACAAATAATGAAAATGAACCAGTGTTCTTAGTGACCAATATGTCCTAAATTCCAATCCCACCAACACCAAAACCCAAACATATATAAACTCATTTTCTCTAACAATTTTCAACAACAACAGCAGCATGGTAGAGTTATGGGCACTTAAAAAGGGTTTGCAGCTAGCTCATACTCTAGGAATTCACAAGCTTCAAGTGGTTTCTGATTCCATGTACATAGTACACCTTGTAAATGGTTTGTGTTCTATTCCTTGATTTTTTGTTAATATCCTTAGAGATATCACCTTTTTGCTTAGTCTCTTTCAGGATGCTTCAGTCTCTCATAACTACCAGAGGGTAATTTTGTAGCAGATCTTTTATCCAAAAAAGCTGTATTGGTAGGTGAAAATCAAGTTTGGATTCACCAACAGGGATGGAGGGATGTAGCGATAAATGGGGTTTGCCGACCCCACTTGATTCTGAAATCCCATAAATTTAGGCTTATAATTTTTGTAATTTACATGTCTTGTGGGGGCAAATATGCGTTACAAAATTGAAATTTTATTTTTAATGGGGTCAGAATTATAAAATTCATGTAAAATCAATAAAAATACATCAAATGTACGACGTAAAAACGATCTAAATTACTATATCTAATTTAACTAAAATATTTTATAATTTGATTTTCACTTAGTTAATATTAAAAAATTCAATAAAAATGCAAAAAAAAATCGGGCTAATATATATAGATTTTTACCATATGAATTTGCCCCCACTTGGAAAATTTTCTGGCTCCGTCACTGTTCACCAACCTCCTCCTTTTTTGAATACTTTGACGTATGAAGATGTATCGGGGAGGGTTTTCTCCCTGATGTACAACCTGTGCGAGATTGGGGCATACCCAGATTAATTGGGGTATACCCATTTTATTCCTATCCAAACTAGTATGCTAAGGGGTGTCTAAAAGGTGTTAAAAGACCAAACTGCCCATACAAAAAAACCATGCCGACCAAAACATATTAAAAAAAATCAAAATCTTTCCTCTAAACTTTAATTATACATGTGAAATCAAAAAAAAAAAAAAAAAAAAAGAAGAAGAATCAAAACGAATCAAAGGTCGGCAGATTTTTTTGTCGATCGGTTGAATATCGTGCCGACTTTTCATCTCTGAAATTAGCAGTTACAGGGTCGGCAATGTATTCATCCCTATACCTTGCCGACTAAAATATAGTCGGCAGGTTATGAAATTAATACCTTGCCGACTATAGTTTAGTCGGCAGGTTATGAAATTAATACCTTGCCGATTAATCATGCATTTGTAACACCTTTCTTTGTATGTCAAAAATTTTATAGTCGGCAGGTTTTTTTTGTCGACCTTGCCGACTTTTCATACTTTCAGAACTGAAAATGTTGATTCCTTCCGTAATTTTGAGTATATAATCACCCAACAGCTCTACAATCTCATATTTATAAGCGTCTGGGTAGTACGATTTAACTTCGTTACTAGTAGAATTCTCAAAAAAAAAATCTCAAAAATCTACCCACATCCATGAGTTCAATCTAAAATAAAACCTAATTTATAATTTTAATCAATTAATTAACTAACTAAATTAATTATCTAATCACATTTCTTAGTGTTAATTAATTAAGGATAGATTAGCCATTTTTGTAAATATGTGGTTAAGGGGCTTTGTGTTTTACTTCAAAATGACCTTATCTTGTCTCATTTGGTATACCCCAATCAAGCTAGGATGTAAAATCCAGCTTGTTTTTGTATATAAAGCATACTTACCAAAAAAAAAAAAAATCTACATGAAGAGATTACTTTAAAAATCAATCATTTTGTTTTTACACGACTATAAAGCCAGGATGATGGACGTTCTTTACACGACTATAGTAATTATCACCAGCGTTGAATTAAAGCTAAGCTTTGCAGTTACTTCTAGAATTTCTAAGCATAAACCAACCGTTTTATGGTGATGACTACTATATGATGGAAGTCGAATGCTATAGAACTGGTAAAAAATCTATCCTCACAAAGATACTTAGTTATATGTGTTCAGCTTAACTTAAGGTACCTAAAGACAAACTGATAAAAAAAAAGGTACCTAAAGACAATGGATTCCGTTGATTATCCATATACCTTGACGTCATTGTTAACGGAGTGAACTTGCGTCATTTGACACGTGGGACGATAGAAAGAACCATGAGTACAGTCCTCCCAAGTTCAATTACCAACGATCTCAAGTTTATTTAGATATATGTCGGTATGTAGCATGAGATGTGTCGGGTTTATCCAATAAGGTTCATGTTCTCTCCGTTCAAGCTGATGGCATACGATGTGTAAACCCTACATGAGCCATCTGGAGTTGGTGGACAAATTATCCCATGGAACTCTCCCTATCCCGAGTTTGTGCAAAAGGTCGGGGCGGGCATTCATAACTAAAATCATATGTACCCAGACAAATTAACCCATTGATTCAAGTGGTAATTATATAAATGTTCCTTATTTTGATGGGCTTCATAAATATTTTTATGATACAATAAATATATCCTTCTTTATCTATAAGCCCATCGGGATCATCAACATTTTTATTTATTTCCTTATTTACCCCTCCCCTTTTCACCTTCGTATCGAATCACTTCATTTCTGATTTTACGTCTGAACATTTTGTTCCTCTTTCAACCACCTCCGCAACTGCCACCACCAACTCCGTCGCCGCCACCACCATGTCCTCCATGATTAACAGAAGATCGATCACTATGTTAGTGTTCCATTTCAACTAATTTCAACATTTTATTTATCGTTCTTCATCTTCCTGGGTTAATGATTGATTTTCCAGCTTCAGAGACATATTTGATATTTTGTATCTGATTTGATAGTTTTATCACTATTTTTCTGTTCGATTTCCACTGATTTCAACTTAATTGTTCTTATCTTTCTAGGTTAAAAGATTGATTTTCTAGATTCAGAGATCGATAAATTTGATTTTTTTAGGTTTTCGAATTAAAGATTGAATGAGATATTTGCATTGAAGCAAGATACTGATGCAGTTTGTATGATTTTTAATTTGGCTGCAGACATTTTGGAAGTTTAATTTGTGTTGATTCAACAACAACTTGATTTCTTTGTTTATTTCGAATGAATTGAGATAGAGATTGTTGATTTTAAAACTGGCATGATTCAATTTTATTTTACATCTAGGTTTCGATTTTAATTTTAATTTCATCATATTTTAGATATATTGTTATTTTTTAATTTATAATATTGATGTTGTAGTGGTGATGATGGATCTGGTGGTGGTGGAAGGTGTTGAAAATAACAATTATTTTGTGGTTTTTGAATGGGGTTTGGAGGTGAAGTTTGGAGGTGGTGTTGGTTGGAGTTTGAGGCTATTGTTGTTGGTGTAATTGTCATTGGTAGTGTTGGAGGAGGTGAGATCGGATTATGGATGACTAGTGCAAGCTGTAATTATTTTCTCAGTGCAAGAATTAGTTTCTCAGACAACCAGAGAGTGAAGGAAGTTGGCTAATAGAAAGAGATTTTACATTAAGTTGATTACCAAATAACTTATGAAAATGGCGACTTAAAAAAAATGTATCATGACATTCTTCTATTTGCACTTTGTCGCTTACAGTTTGCTATCCAGAAAAAAGGACTTAATCTAGGTATTGTTTGAATCTATTTGTTTTGTATGGCTAGTGATTATGTAATATGATGAAAATAATTAAGCATTTGATGTATTCATGTTTATATCGCTTACTGGTGCTTTATTTGTAATACTTGCTTCTTTTCTTTTTATTATTTTGTTATAAATTGTTGATGCTAGCCACTACGTGGACCAACTTTTTGTTGTTGATATGTTAAATTTCGACCTGTATCTAATGTTGATGAGCGTCTTGGGCGCCTTTAATTTCATCTCAGGCCCTGCTGCTACTAAATTCTGATGGGATCGACAACCGTATTTGATTGCATGCCGAGAAAGTAGCTTGAGTCATGGCAATCTAGAGGTACTCACTTATTTCTCTTGTAATTTTATGGCTCCATTTTGGTTGAATGTGCATTATTGTGCCAATAAATGTAGAATTTTGCATGTACTGGGTGGGATATGCCTATTTAATTCGCTTTGGTTTGCAGAAGAAGATGTAGAAATGAATTTAGTTTTGTTGATGAAATGTCTACCCAATTACACCTTATATATACAAACCTAAAGGGAGCATGAGGAATCTCATTTACCCAATTACACCTTATATATACAAACATAAACTAGCATGTCATTACAGATAGAAACTTATATGTCACATTAAGGTATGTTCACAGAAATACATATATTATAATGCACATTAAGTCGAACTTGTGGTGTAATGGTATCACAACTGACTCCAGTCAGAAGATGCGTGTTCGATTCACGCCAAGTTCACTATTTTTAATACATCAATTTTTGGGATCAACTTTGGTCGTTGACACTAGATTTACACAAGATTTTAGGATCAACTTTGGTTGTTGACCCATATATAATATGAACATTTTCTGAAATTCTAATTTGGGGATCAACTTCGGTTGTTGACACCACACTAATATGAATATTTTCTAAATTTTTATTTTTGGGACCTATAAATATGAACATTTTCTGAAATTCTAATTTGGGGATATATAATATGAACATTTTCTGAAGTTATAATTTTGGGGATCAACTTCAGTTGTTGACCCCAGATTTTGGGATCAACTTCCGTTGTTGACACCACACTAATATGAATATTTTCTAAATTTTTATTTTTGGGACCCATATATAATATGAACATTTTCTGAAATTCTTTTTTGGGGGATATATAATATGAACATTTTCTGAAGTTATAATTTTGGGGATCAACTTCGGTTGTTGAAACCGAACTAATCTGAACATCTATAAATTTTTATTTTTGGGATCAACTTCTATTGTCGACACGAGACATGGGTCAACTTCCGTTGGTGACACATGATATTTATCGTCAACTTTGGTTGTTGACACAATATTCTTTGAGTAGGATGTTCCTGAGTTCCAGACTTTGTGTCAATTTCGACAGGATATTTCTGAGTTCCAGAATTTGTGTCAACTTTGACTGTTGACGTCGGTTTGTGGAGTCAACTTCCGTTGTTGACACGAGTTATCGACGTCAATTTTGGTTGTTGACACTAATTTTAGATGTCAATTTTGGTTGTTGGCGCCATAGTTTGGAGCCATTAAAAAAATCGCATGAATTTGTTTGTTTATTTAAGCTATTTGCCATAAGTTATGTACCTGCAAGTCATCCTGTAGCAACATTTCATTTAAAATAATAGACATTATCTTGTACAACCACATTCATTTCATAAAAACTCAAAAGTGACCAACCTTTAAATTTACAAACTTCCGATGATGTACATATTACAACCAAAATGACCAAGTTTGAGAATTCACTGATGAGCACAGCCGTCCGGGTATAATATTCTCTGGAGAGAAGTTCCCCCGAACCGAAAGTAACTGCAAGATACTTAAAACATTATATTTGGACATTCAAACATGAGTCATTGGAAAACTGAGGCAATTGGGAAACTAATGCACTTAATTAAGTGATTCAAATTTTGAGCTAAAGTATTTGTTAATCCAATACAAATACACTCGATGTATGTGCCAGAAAAAAAGATCATGTTGGCCATGAGATTCTAAAGATATACATGCTAAGATCAAAATGTTTGTAATGAGCCAGCAGAAAGAAGCATGCTCTAAAATGTTAAACCAACTATTTTATGACTTATTGTCCCACAATCATATCATAGTTTTGCTCCAAAACAAAACTCACGATGGATCATTTAACATTAACAAGGAGTAGCCAATAGATGTTGTCTGTTAACAATAAATGGAGTTTCGAAACTCTTTGGCCTCAACCTTTAACAACTAACTAAAAACAATATTGTCAGCTGAAAATACAAGAACAAGCCAAAATGCATAACCAAATTTCTTTTCAAATATACGAATTTTACTTTTAACAGCTTTATGCGGTTCCCCTTCTTTTTCTTCTTCAATTATCTTCCTTCCCTTTTTGTTTTGTTGGTTTTTTTTCTTCTCTCAATATAAATTAAACAACAAAAATAGTTAGCATTTACCAAAGAGAGCACATCATATTTTCATTTACAAAATGCAGATTTGTAATTTCAAAAATATTTGTGTCAACCTAGGTTGTTGATTCCTATTATTTGTGTAAACTCTAGTTGTTGACACCAGTTTATTGGAAAACATGTTCCTGGATTTCCGTTTTGTGGTATCAACTTCTATTGTTGATCCCACATATTGGGGTCAACTTTGGTTGTTGACACCAGTTCTCTCGAAATATGATGCATGCTTTTTCTATTTATATCAATATACTTTCTATTGTATCAATTCATTCATCCATTTACAATTAAAATTAAACTCGTAAATTCATGAATGAATACTCAAACTTGAAGATTCAGGTTCACCGCGAAACAATCACTATAAATGTTATAAATCATTGGTATGAACAAACACAATCATTCATCAACCACAGTTGAGTTTTCAACCAAAAAAACCCTATAAATCATTCATCAACCAAAACCAAAACCAAAACCATTCATCCATTCATTACTCAAGCATCATAATTTCATAATTTCGTGAACTTAACATTATGCAGTTCAGTTTACCTACATAAGTTGACGTTTCCTCCTATATTAACACCAACAATGTAGTTCAATTCTGTTTCGATCACATGCAACTGGAAAACATCAAAAAATTAGTATGGATATGGTAACAGTAAACCAATATTGATTTGGCAAAAAAAATATAGATGAATCAAAATAATTTAATGAAATCAACCAAAACTTGTAGTAAATCTAAACAAATTAAAACTGGCATCTGTATTAGCTACACTAACTAAATCTGTTCAAGAAATTAACATGCATCAATTTTTCAGATGTAAAAACTGATTTCAAAATAGAACTGTAAGAACTCAAAATCAAACTTTTTTTGAAACAAAATAATCAAATCGATTATTAAGAACACAGTAAATAATAGAGGAAATTCGTATTTTACCTTTTGAATCCTGTTTTTCAATCTTTAGATTATGAAGAACATAGTAAATTTGAAACCTAATTTGATGATTTTCGCGACGATTTTGATCTTCTTTAAACTACAAAAAATCTCTAAAGATCGTGATTTCATTCTTCAGTTTTTCAGTTTCTCTATTTTCCATTAATTCTTCAGTTTTTCAGTTTCTCTATTTTCCAGATCTGGTTTTCGAGTGAGAGAAGAAAGAGAAAGTGAGAGAACGTAAATGAAAATAATCTGCCAGAAAGCGTTGTAATGGTAAATATATACGGGGGCACTTCAGTAATCTAGTAATTCGGTTTTCTGTCTTCTAGAAGGAGTTGGTGTATATTTATTTTGGGAAAGGGTATATTTGTTGGGTGTCAAAAGTAGGGATATATAATTAATCTACCCTTGATTCAAAAGGAAATTAAAACGAAAACCCACAAAAAAAAGAAACCTGTTTTGAGGAATACTGAATTTTTTGAGGTATACTTATTTATTATCCCATTTAGGGTGGTTTTATAAGGGGTGTCTAAAGGTAGTGCAATTACCTATATATCCTTAAACAATCTAATTAATAGAGTTCCCTTATCCTCAAAAACCTAAAATCAAAAATCAAAATAAACTTTAAACTTAAACATCTTGGACTCCAATTCAATCAAGCAATCAATCAATCAAAGGAAACACAAATCGAAGTGAGCGATGTTGGAGTCCAAATCTCAATTGCTCCTAGATGTATTTTAGAATGCATTTGTAACAAACCCATCTTGTGTTTGATTGATTTTATTTTGTTCGATCGATCAAATATGATTTCAAAGATTAAATTAGGATTTTCAGAAGATCAGTTCGGCTGATCTTGGAATATCAGTTTTGAGCCGAACCTAGTATATTATTTAGAGAAACACTATGTTCGGCTAATGCGATTTTGCTAGATTTTGTTCGAATCAACCGAACCTAAATTCGTCAGTTACAGAGTGAAATTCGGCTGATAACTTGTGAGCCGAACCTCAGTTTTTTGAAAATACACCTAGGTTCGGCTAAGAACGATTTTGTTCGAATCAGCCGAACCTAAATTCGTGAATTACAGAGTAAAGTTTGGCTGACAAGTTATCAGCCGAACTGTTCATCTGGTCAGTAGATCTGGGTTTTAAAAATTCAATTTTTTGATAGATTCAACTTATAAAAATGACATTAAACCTCGTATAGAAGTCTACCCCTGATTTGAATCACACATTTTGGTCATTTCTAATCACTAAAATCTCAAAACCCAAGTTTTTTTTCACTTCTTCTTCTTCCTCTAAAAAATTCCAATTCTCTCACATAAATTTGATTTCTTTACTAATTTAACACTAATAATTTAATTTTTAATCAATCCTTAAAATTCCTAATAATCAAATCTAATCATAATCATTAACACTAATTATGTAAAGGTAGTTATGCCATTATCAAAAAGGATGGATAAGGGGTGATGTTATTTTTTATTTAGTGACCCTATTTTGGCATTATTTAATATGCCTCAAAAAAATCCAGTATGCCTTAAAACAAGTTTCAAATTATTTTACCAAAGCCCAAAAAGTATGAAGCCCAATTGGCTAAATGTGAGTTTAACAAAATCTGTAATAAACTTTCTCTGGTGATTCCAATGCAGAGAGGAAACTTGGTCTTGTACGGTAACTTAGTTTTTGTCCTCTCTCCAAACATGTTCCCTTCTTTGCCATTGCATCGGCATAAAAATTAACTTCCCTCAAACTATGGGCAAATTGAATATTCTATAAGAATTCCTTTATTCTACTCTATCTTACCTGAACAAACCAAGGTAACCTTCCAGAAATATATGCACTTACTGCTGCCTTAGAATCAGAGTTGATGCATATGTTAAATTTGTTATTCTGCAAAGCCCATTCTGCTTCTCCAACTATAACCATAATTTCAGCAATGGAATTTGTTGCAATGCCAATTCCTCTTGCTTCAACATATATAAACTCTCACTGATCACCTCTGCATACAAAGCCATATCCCGCTACACCTGGATTACCTCTAGAAGCTCCATCACAACAAATGAGTGCTTGATTTATAGCAGGTAAATGGAATATAACTTCTACAATCTTTTGTAGTTTTATTGGTTGGTTTTTTAGATCAAAATTCTTCAAAAACCATGAAATCATAACTACAATCCCACATGAAACTCTTTATCCTCACTGCACAGTCTTTTGTGTATTGTTTTATTCTGTTCTTGAACTTCAGTAAGTCCACTTTTTTTATCTTCAAAACAAATTATGTTTCTTAAGAACCAAAGTTCCATCATTGTAATTGAAGTTACCAGAATCCAGATATCCTTAACTGTTCCACTTTTATGTTTAGAAAAATTCGTCACATCTTCATAATCTTTTGGATTACAGAACAAGAAAATTCCTCCAAGCAACTTTCATACCAACTGACTGAAATTACAGTACCACAATATGTGCTTCAAGTTATCAGTACTTTCACCATATATATAACATTTTGAGGCTAAGCTGAAACCTTTGCTTTGTTTATTCTCATCAGTAGCACATATACCTCTCACTATCTTCCAGACATTGCTTGCTGTTGTAGGATGTAGAAATGGATTCCAAACATACTTTGCCCATTTCACTTTTTTATAGTGATCTCTAATCAATTCAACAGCTGATGAAACAGTAATTTCACTGACATAGTACCAGTCCACATGCTAGTGTTCTTTTGTCTTGATATAATTGGCAGCTCCTCCACCTGAAAATATTGTAAAAGTATTGAAGGTATAAGCCATCCCCATTGACAATCAAATCAGACACTCTCATATCTTTATTTTGCAGCATATATTCATCCTCATCAAATAGCTCAATCGAAGGCTTCTCTTTGATCCAAGCATCCTTCATACCGATATCGAAGTATCAGTACATGTAATCCATATAGTATTCTGCTTTAATTCCTCCATAACCCATTTTAAACCTGGCCATATTGAGAACTTCTTATAGCCTGATATCCATTCACCTGCAATTGTAGTAAATTTTTCTCTCATAAATTTGGCCCATTCAGCTTCAGAATTCTGTATTTTCCATACTAGCTTGATTAACAAAGCTTTATTAATAAATTCCAATCTCCTTATGCCTAAACCACGTTCCTCCATCGGTGGACATGTTTCTTCCCATTTTAGTGTAACACTGTTTCTCTCATATGGATCCCTTTTCCACAAAAAATTCCTTATAAGTCTTTCACAAATTTTCACTACACCTACAAACCACTTATATACCGATATGTTGTAAATTGGGATGCTGCATAATACTGATTTTACTAGAGTGATTCTATCTTTAAAAGCCAACAGTTTACCAATCCAACTTGTTAATCTGTTTTGGATCAGTTCCAGCACTCCTAGACCTTGCTTGATTTTACAGCTCCAGGTTTCAAGATAACTCCTAAATACTTATCAGGAAGTTGAGATAGATTCATTTGAAACTTATAAGCAATTTGTTGTTGTCTTGCAATAGTTACACCGCCTACAAAAATTTTGCTCTTCATCTGATTTATTACTTGACCAGAAGATGATTGATAATCATTTAACAGCTGCATCACCTTTTGTATATTTATTTTGTGTCCGTTGAAAAATAAAAAAAAACATCATCTGTAAATAAAATATGTGTTGGATGAACACCTTTGTAGTTTACCATTGACATGATCTCATTTTCCTCCACCATTTTACTCAATGTTCTACTCAAAACATCCTCAGGTATTACAAAGACAATTGGTGATAACGGATCACCTTGTCTCAATCCTCTACTCACATCAAAAAACCCCATTGGTCCACCATTTACTAAAACTGACACTCTTGCTGAAGTAAAAAGATGATGTAACCAATATATGCACTTTAGAGAAAAACCAAACTTTTTCATAACTTCAAAAAGAAACTCCCAACTCAGTGAGGCATAGGCTTGTGTAATATCAAGTTTTAAGCCTACATTCCTTCCCCTTCTATTGATGTCTAGTTCATTTATCAATTCAGAAGCCAAAACAATTTGTTCTTGAATACATCTATTTTTTTTATAAAAGCACCCTGTTGTTCAGACACAAGTTTCCGCATCAATCCATACATTCTTGTTGTCAATATCTTAGTAAAGATTTTAAACCTGAAATTACTCATTCCTATGGGTCTAAACTGATTTGGTCTTCTAGCACACTTCACTTTAGGTAGTAGAAATAAAAACTTAGAATTTAGACCTCTTGGGATGATACCTTTCCTCCAAAAGTGTTGGATTGCCTTTATCACTCCACCTCCAATGATCTCCCAAGTATATCTGTAGAAGAAACCTGGGAATCCATCTGGACCAGGAGAACTGTCAGCATTCAATGTAAATATTGCTTCTTTGATCTCTTGAGTTGAAGGTATTTTTCTAACATATTGTTGTCATCTGAATTTATTACTGCTGGGATAGCATCAAAAATTCCTTCCATAAAGTTCACCTCCCTGAATTTGAATTTATCCTTAAAATGATTCTCCAAAGAACAAACAATCATAACCTGATCATTAATTATAGCACCAGTATCATCTTCAAGTTCCGTTATAGCGTTAGCAGCTTGTCTTATTTTTATCGAAGTATGGAAGAATCTGGTATTTCCTGCACCATCCTTTAACCAGTTTATTCTTGACTTCTGATGTAGAATGGATTGATGTTGTTGTGTTAATATCTCCTGTTTTCCTCTAGCCACCACCAAATTATTCAAAAGTGATATATTACTTGGATCTTTATCTGATAGATCTGCATTCAAGACTTCTCTTTCTGCTTCTGCCAGTTTGATACTTACATCCCTAAATACACACCAATTACATTCTTTTATTCTTAACTTCATTTTCTTCATCTTCTGCATAAATACAAAAATGGGATTACCCTTCACATTTTGATTCCAAACATTCTGGATTACTCTCTTGAATTCTTCATGTTCTAGCCACACTTTAAGAACTCTAAATGGAATATTATTTGGTTTAGGTATCATTACACAAGAACCCAACAATGGACTATGATCAGATATACTCCTTACTCCCACCTTATAACTCTATTCAGGATATTTATCAATCCATTTTAAATTATATAGAGCTCTATCCAAGATACAAACAATTCTTTTGCCTCCTGCTCTATTATGCACCATGTATATTGAAGACCTGAACTAGGAGCTTTCATTAGACTACATAAATTCAACACTTCATGAAAGTCCTGCATTGCTACTCTTAAGGGAGTTCTTCCACCAATTTTCTCTTCAACACTTAAAACAGTATTAAAATCACCAATTAACAACCATGGTAAATCCATATTATTGATCTTCATTAATTCAACCCATAGTTCTCTTCTATCCACAGTCATAGAAGCAGCATGAATGCCAGAAACTAGAACACTTCCCACATTAACTATTGAAGCACTCCAAAATAGCACAGTGTTGGTTCATCCTTGACTTTAGGTTATTTGGTTGAGTAAGAGCACAGTGTTTGGAAAATTCATAGGGTGAGTGTGTTTCTTCAAAGACAATGCTTCATTTGGGAGATTTTATGCTGTAACCTGTTTCCTTACCTGGTGGTGGTTTGGCTGTTAACATTCGTTTCATTTTGGACCTTCGGGAATTTGTGAACAGTTCAGAGCTTGCTCAGAGGGTTGCCATTGATGATATTGCTGAGAGCTTGATGCCTTTCAATAAAAACTATAGGGATGCTGGTCTGTTTGGTGTGTACGCCTGTGCCAAGGTAAGATCACGCTTGGTTTTATCCTTTGCTCAGAATATTTTTCTAGTTTAAATATCCGACAGTTCTTCTTTTAGTTTTTCTATTTTATAATTTAAGTGCTACCCTTCTTTTCATTTATTTATTTTTTGCTTTATAAGACGGCTTCTAAATTTTTGCGTTGTTGGTTCATCCCTATAGTTTTTATTGAAAGGCATCAAGCTCTCAGCAATATCATCAATGGCAACCCTCTGAGCAAGCTCTGAACTGTTCACAAATTCCCGAAGGTCCAAAATGAAACGAATGTTAACAGCCAAACCACCACCAGGTAAGGAAACAGGTTACAGCATAAAATCTCCCAAATGAAGCATTGTCTTTGAAGAAACACACTCACCCTATGAATTTTCCAAACACTGTGCTCTTTCCAAACACACTCACCCTATGAATTCAACCCTATGAATTACTTGTCTTGTTATTGAAAGCATTGTAGGCTCAACTATTGAAGCACTCCAAAATAGCGATATATTCCCTTTGTCACCATTTACTGAATTATGAGTGAGTTTATGATTCATACCTGATAACTTTAGACTCTTACGATCCTTGGAATTCCATTTTATGTTTGGTTCCACCACCCAAACTAAAGTAGGACTAAATTTTTTTTTACTAAACTTCTTATTTGTCTTTGGCTCTACGTCTCCTTAATCCTCTGACATTCCAAAAGATAATCTTCATTTAGAAGATTGAGATTGAGAAGCAGAAGGACTTCTCACCCCTTTTTTCTATTTCACTAAATTCGAACCATTGTGCTTCCTAGTTGTAATTAAACTGATATTCTTTGGTTTGATTATTTTGTTTACAACTTCTTATACATCCTGCTCCCTGTCAGAAGTACTACTAGATGCAACATCAAGAAATTTATTCACACTTAAAAGGTGGAAAGTCCTCATTCTCTAAATTTTGCAGAACATGAAATTTACCTGTACTTCCACTTACATAATCAATAGTTTTCTCAGTAGTTTTATCTAATGGAGGGATAATAGCATCCGCTACCTCATATTCACTAAAGATTTCCTTATCAACTTCTTTAACCTTCTGTGATTTAGGAGTGTTACAGATATCTAAACCAATAGGTGTTTGATTTTTTTTCCTTAAGTTTCCAAATCTTTCTCTGGACTACATTATGAGCTCCACCATCCTCCTTATTTTGCGCTGATTCTTTTCTTACTACTCTAAATTCAGATACTAGATGTCCCACCACCTTACAATGACTGCAGAAACTTGGAATTTTTGGAATTTGCACCTCTTATTCAAAACAACCATACTTGGATTTTACTAAAACATGATGAGGAACTGGATTTCCTAAATCCACTTCTACAAAGACACTTGCATAGTAGCCAACTTCCCTTTTAAGACTTGTTTCATCCACCTTTATAGCTCTTCCAATAGCATCACCCAAAGACATAAGGATTTTTTCTTTCCAATACTCAATACCAAAACCAGGAAAATTAGCCCACACAAAGGCAGTGGTTGATTTTTGAGCAACATGATTAAAATTTGGTTCCCAAAATCTCAGTTTAAGAATTTTAGAATTCACCTTCCAAAAACCATTCCAAATATATTCATATCAACTTCATTTTCTAACTTAATTATGAAAAAACCTTTGCCAAGAGAAATCAATTGATAGTTACCTGATGTTGTCTATTGTTTTCTCAAAGACTCTTCAGCAACAACAAACTTTAAATTGACAAAATCCAATCTCCCAATTAAACTAAATTTCCATTCATCTAAACTTTCATCGATATCTTCATCCGTAATGTATAATGAAGGCACTACATAAGAACTTTGATCTTCAACTCTTTTCTCTTTTGGACCAGAAGAGAAAAAACCAAAATCACTATTACCCATCTTCAATCCAAATTCCATAGTTTGAAACACAAAATTAAAATCAATCGAGATAAACAACAGAAAAAACCTGATTCATACAGTGAAAATTACCACCAATCATTTAGATTAAACGTTGAAAACCCCTGAATTAATAAAGAAAGAGATCGAAATCTAGATGCAGAAAACGAAAAAAAATCCACTGAGTTGGTCGCCCGATTCGCAGAGCTCAACTTATCCGATTTAATATCATAAAGACTAATGCTGGTGCACTTTAAATTAAGGATCCTTAACTCTAAACCCCATCATCATAATGATCACTCTACATGCATTCACCATTTTTACCAGTAACATTTGTTATTAATATGTGTAAGGTGAGGATTGAAGATGGTTACCTTCTTAGCCTTCCGATGGAAACTAAATGTGAAAAAATAAAAAATTTCAACATGCAATGCATGTGCACTCTACTTGTCTTTTTAATGGGAATATCACAAGTAGTGCATAATTAATCTAGATAGTTTAAGACCTTATTGATTAAGACCATACAAGACTTGTTTTTGCTGAATTCTTATCTTGAAAGACAGATAACAAATCTCGTGCTTGTCATTATTCGGATCTTGTACAATTAGGGTATATACTATATTGATCTAGTTATTGATTTTTTAGATTATCCAACAACTCTTATACACAGGTATACGAACCTTTGGTCTATACATATTGATCATGAAATTAAAAAAGATAAAATTTATAGACAATCTTATCCAAGAGTTTTTACTTTGACCTACTTGTGATTGTATTAGGTTTTGTCCATATATATTGTTGAACGTATTTTTTTATAGTGTACTTGGTACCCTCTCTTGTTCAGCTTCGAGAACGGTATTTATGTTTGAATATTTGGAGGATTTTGTGGTGTTGAAACTTGGAATCAGGGGTATGAAGATAGACTCAAGATATTTTTATAATATATATATATATATATATATATATATATATATATATATATATATATATATATATATATATACATACATATCTTTGTATTTGAATTTTATATTTACCGTATGTAAAATTTTTTTTCTAAAATTTACAAACAAAGATATTGTTAGAGCACTGCTCGGTTGAACCCACCAAGCGTTGGTACGTCAAGTTTGTTGTCATATTTTAGTTGGAAAACTCGAAGATGCTAAAATTGATTACTAGTGTCGACTTTGTTAGGTTAGAACATGAACATATGAATACTGAGACTTGCTCTTGTTACTCATGAAGAACCTAAGACGTATTGGCATCAACGAACACATCATCCTTCAGTTCGAGGTTAATAACGTCAGACTTGACTTGTTCCGTTTCTGTCTTTAATCTTTCAAGTCTGTATTAATTGAAAACACAACATATGAAGCTAAATTTGTTTACCTGTCGTGACTTGGTAATTATATTATGATAAAAGTTTCAAGGAAAGATATACTAGTTGTTTCATGTAACTTGAGTATATGGAGTTACGAAATATAGTTTATCTATGGACTTCGTGAATCGAAATTACACTAATTGGAGACTTGTTATTATTTAATGTGTTGAACTTATGGAATGAATTCAACCTTTGGGATTATGATTGAACGTAATATCATATAAATAATTTAAGAAACTAGACTTGTGAATTTCAATTTCGTAGTTGAAAGGGAATTCAAGACCGATCCCTAGTGGTAATTAAGGAACGATTCCAGGACCAACCCTGACATAGTTCAAACGTGCTAAGACATTTTTGATATGTTTGTTATTTTCGGTTTTCCGCAAGCATCGAGGTGTACACGGTTTGAACTTGGAATATTCACAGAATGTTGACATCGTGATTTGAACATGTGTTAAACTCTTAGATATTAATGTCCAAGTATTTTCCTTTGATATTCAAGGAAATATTCCTAAATCGAAATTCAAATATCCTTTGGATATCCGAAAATATATCCTTACCATATCCCATAGGTTTGCAAATATTCTAGTTACTATATATATATTAGTAAAGTATATAGAAATATAACTAATATTAATTTTCAACTAAGAGTGATTTCGGTTTATTAGCCGGATTACAGTTTGAATTTTCAGAACCAAAAATATACTCCCTCCGTCCTAGTTGCCAAAATTGAGTTTCTTTAACAAAAGTGTACTAAAAAATTACTATATTTTCCACAAAAATTATCTAATTATCAAGAAAGAAATAAAAACTAGGATACAAAAACTTGTATATTAAACAAGTGATTTGAAAGATTGATGGTGTATGTGGAAGTAATTTGAATTTGTTTCAAGTTTTTTGAAAAATCCTATTTTGGTAAGTAATCTAGGACAGAGGGAGTATATATTTATTGCATATGTCTTGAGTATTTTCATATTCGGTAATTTCTTGTATTCCAATCTAGCCTTGGTCATAATATTAGCAACAACAAACCTTATATTTTTACAAACTCATTCCTTGATGCACTGCCTAACCGTTTGTGTGGGAAGAAAACTGATTGATAGAGGAGAGTAACATTAACCTAATTAGGTAAAATCTCTTG
This sequence comes from Papaver somniferum, assembly GCF_003573695.1. Classification (NCBI taxonomy): domain Eukaryota; kingdom Viridiplantae; phylum Streptophyta; class Magnoliopsida; order Ranunculales; family Papaveraceae; genus Papaver; species Papaver somniferum. The sequence continues at coordinate 31,064,485 of NC_039365.1, forward strand.
CGTTGCGTTCATTCAAAGTCTTTTTTGGGATCAAGAAGATTTTAGTAGTACCGCTGGTGGGAAACTAAATCTTATTTTTATTTTAGTTTACAATTGTTGATCTGATTGACCAAGGATATGGTTATCCTTTATATATCTTGATTATTCCAGGGTCATTATCTTATAATATAAGGAAACTCAAGTTTTTTTAAGGATTGACTATTACAAATCTCGTGATTCAAGATTTATAGATATAACTTTTGATCAATCAAAGTTAGCAAATTTTGCTCTGTGTATATTGATTATTAATTAGTAGGAATCAAGTTGTTTGTGTAAGGTTACTTTGAATATTGATGACTTGAAGACTTTTTCTTCTTTGTGATACTTCGTACACCTTGATTTTCTGGGATTCTAACAAGCACTTTATTCCATAAACATCAGATTCTTGAAAGATGAAAGAAAACTGTCTAGTTAGTTATCCTCGTAGAGTGACATATAAAGAGCTTGTTCACTAAGATAGATTATTTTCATAATCTTTGTTTTGGTTTGATCTTTGACCGAAAGGAGTTTATATTGATTAAACAGAAGATCTTTTATACTCAACTTTATCTTTGATCATTGTCGGGTTTGGGAGATACACGAGTGAGGTGGTTACTGGAACGGGTTAGTCATTTATTGTTTCGGGTTTACGATCCAAAGAAATTGAGAGCAGAAGTCTTCACAGCAGGTGAAGCGACTCAAGATAGTGGACTGTATTTGGGGATTCCCGTGCGTAAGCTAGATTAATTGTAGACGCAGGGATACTAAAAGAACTGAGTAACTAGGAGTAGTATTTATCTCATCTATACCAAGTTGTGATAGTCAATTTGTATGGATTCTTAATTATGAGAGTATTCAAAACTGGACTAGGTCCCAGGATTTTACTACCTTGTAGTTTTCCTCGTTAACAAAATTTTGTGTGTTGGTGTGATTTAGTTTACTTCCGCATTATGTTGTTTATTTTTATAATTAAAATAAATACACTTGTACGTGTATCCGCTTGGTATGTGGTCACATAGTTGGTTCGATTTCGAACGTATACCTTATATCAAGTTACACGTTGTTGAAGTAATCTTTTCGCAGCTATTGTTTTTGTACGCTTACACAAGATGTGCATATAGTAGGTTGATAGAAAAAAATTGTGGTGTAGTCGGGGCTTCGTCATTTCACCAGATATATGTTGTAACGTTTGGATAGTGACATTCTCCTAAGATTTAACAGTTCCTTTCATCATTAACACAATATTAAAATAACAATGAAAAACAAACAAATGTAGAACAAATTCTTCTTTGACGCTTAGCCACAAATGCAACCTACTATTCCCGAGCACTAGTTTTATATGGCTCAAAGCTTTATAATATAATGAGAGTGACTGGGATTTATACAGATCTAAAAAAAATTCTCGGAGAAATCCTTTCGTGAAGAGTCAAATCCCTTAGAATTAGACATTTTAAATTGAATGGATCTTCCTTTCATAATTTTCACAGATTATTTCTATTTGAATTTAAACTAACTAGAAGATATTTTTATTCAAAAAGTCAAAAACATAACGCACATAATAGTTACAATTTAATAACTATTCTCGTAATATTAAGATTATGTTTCACGTAACTCCACCGTACATGCATACTTTGACAAAAAAATAATCTAGAATACAATCCATAACACAATCCATAATACAAAGACATATTATTGAACTTCAATAATCTAGTAACTTCCGTAATTTATTGCCTAATAGTTGGAATAGCTTGAAGACGAGTAGCCTTTGCTAATGTAAACCCAAATTCTTCCTCCATATCCAAATCTTCTGGTTTCAACCCATTTTCCAGGTTCCAGTCAAATGAATGTATAAGCGAACCCACTATAAGATGTACCATTCTATGTGCTAATGGTAAACCGGGACAAATACGACGACCAGATCCAAATGGAATCAATTCGAAATCTTGACCTTTATATTCAGTTTTCAAATCTAAAAACCTCTCGGGGTCAAAACAGGTTGGGTCTTTCCACAGAGCAGGATCTCGTCCAATTGCCCATACATTGACCAGTATTTGGGCACCTTTAGGGACAACGAAATTATGAATTTCAACATTGCTCTCTGCTTTGTGAGGAACCATAAACGGGCCTGGCGGGTGAAGTCGCAAAGTTTCCTTGACAATTGCTTGCAAGTAAGGTAGTCGAACGATATCTGAATCCTCAATCGGCCGGTCTTTCCCCAAAATGTCTAAAAGCTCTTGTTGAGCCTTTTTCATCTTAGACGGGTTGTGAAGTAACTCCTCCATTGCCCACTCTATCGTGGCCGAGGTAGTATCTGTACCAGCAGCAAAGAAGTCCTGTTGATTTATAAATTGAATACATTCCAGTGGGTCAAAGAAATATATACAAGAAAATACATTGTCCTAAATTTGGTAGCACAAAATTAAATGACTAATACACAGATGTAACCTTGAGTAAAGACTTGATTTCATGACGTTGAAGCTGAACTTCATCATCATGGGATGGATCAAGGATCATATCTAGAAAGTCACCAGTCTTCTTCTCTCCAGACTGTATTGTTAACAGTTTCTGTTGTATAATCTTCTCAAATATCTCATCCAATACTCCGAAATGTTTACTCATGCCATGTCTCGCCCTTTGCAGGTCCATGAATCTAATCATTGGAAAATAGACTGACAAATTCGGCTTTCCTGCTTCCAACATTACTCCTCTAACAGCATCTTTAAATGCACAAACAGAATCTGAACCAAAATCATCAGCTAAATCAATTGAAAAGAAACTATTCGATATCAAATTAAGCACAGTAGTAAAAACAGCTTGACCAATATCAATCACCGAACCAGCATTTGCGCTCTGCCGCGTATAAGAAACAAGTTCCTCCAGATTTCGGTGCCTAAGGCTTTGATTTAAATCAAGCTTTTGGGTAGTGAAAACATGTGTGTTTGTTAATTTTCTAAGTGCTCTCCACTGAGCAGTAGGAGGTAACCATATTATTGATGATTCATGGTGACCGGATATCTTAACAGCGTCTACGACGATCCGACTAGAAAGCGACTGGTCATGTTTTTGCAGAATTTCTTTAGCCATAGATGATGAAGAAGCGACTATTGTTGTCAAGGAACCGAGTTTTAGCGTCATTAATGGACCGTAAATTTGAGCTAGTTGACTCGTGAGGCCTTTTTCCGAGTTTTGCAGAATTTCTTTAGCCATAGATGATGAAGAAGCGACTCGTGAGGCCTTTTTCCGAGCTTGAAAAGATTTCCAAAGATGGGTAGTGGGAATGGACCAGGTGGGAGATTTGTGGGTGAAGATTTAGTAATCCATGAGAATACTTTGAGAAGTGTTAAAGGAAGTAGAGTTAACAGAAGAAGGTTGAAGTACTCCATATCTTTTGCTCTCTCTTTGAAACCTGAAAATTTCCAACAATGTAGTCTATATTAATGACAGGTGAAAATGATATTTCATATTGTGTATCAATATCATTATAATTGTTATTACAGGTGCTGTCTGAACAAAGCATTTATACTACACTATACACGTGCAGTTGACACAGAGTTATAAATACAGACACTCTAAAGATAAGGGGCACCATTACCCCCCCTCAAACTGAAGTGAAGAAGGATGAACTTGCAGTTTGTCTCTGAGATAGCCAAATCTGGGACCATGTAAGGCTTTGGTGAAGATATCAGCCACCTGTTCAAGAGTAGGAACATAAAAGACATCTAAGGCTTTAGATTGCACCAGTTCTCTGACAAAGTGAAAGTCCAGAGCAACATGCTTCATTTTACTGTGCTGAATAGGATTGGAAGCTAAAGAGATTGAGCTTATGTTGTCACAACCTAATTTTGGAACTGCATGTAATGGGAAATGAAGATCATTGAGAATAAAGCAGACCCAAACTAGTTCAGCAACACTATGAGCTAGAGTTCTATATTCTGCTTCAGTGCTTGATCTGGCAACAATACTTTGCTTTCTAGAGGAGCAGGAGATAGGATTGGAACCCAAAAAAATGCAGTAACCACCAGTAGACTTTCTGTCATCAATATTGCCTGCCCAGTCAGCATCTGAAAACCCCAGTAAAAAATAAGAACCTCTTGTGAATTTGATACCATACTCAATTGTGCCTTTTATATATCTGAGAATTCTTTTGACAGCTTCAAAATGAGTAGTGGTAGGATTCTGCATGAATTGGAAGACCTGATTAACAGCATAACATATATCAGGTCTGGTCCATGTCAAATACTGAAGAGCTCCAACAATTGACCTGTATTCTGAAGGATCAGGAAGGAAAGAACCATCTGACTTGCTCAGTTTGACTGTTGCTGAGGCAGTACAAGAACAAGCTTTGGCACCAGTCATATTGGTTTTATTTAGTAGATCAAGTGCATACTTGGATTGAGAAAGATGTAAACCATAGTTATCTCTCTTGACTTCTAAACCCAAGAAATAATGTATGTTGCCTAGATCCTTGATGGGAAAACTAGCTTGCAGATTTGTGACAATGTGATGCATATGATTTGAATCATTGCCAGTGAGTAAGATATCATCCACAAAAACTAGGATAATTGTAATAAATGATCCAACTTTGTGAATGAACAATGAAGTATCAGCATATGAAGTAACAAATCCAAGATAAATAAGAGCTTGAGCAAGTTTAGCATACCATGCTCTGGGTGCTTGCTTGAGTCCATAGATGGATTTATGAAGTAGGCAGACATGATTTGGGTATTGGGAATTAATAAATCCAGGTGGTTGAGCCATAAATACCTTTTCTTGCAGATCCCCATGGAGAAAGGCATTACTTACATCAAGTTGAGTAATTGCCCAGTTGAATTGAACTGCAAGAGAAAGAACAATTCTCACAGTTGTTGGTTTGGCAACATGACTAAATGTTTCTGTGAAGTCAAGTCCTGGTTGTTGATGAAACCCCTTTGCCACTAGTCTTGCTTTATATTTGTCCAATGAACCATCTGCATTATACTTGATCCTGAAAACCCATTTGCAGCCAACTACATTTTGCTCAGGTGAAGAAGGCACATAAGACCAAGTACCAGCATTAAGTAAAGCTTCATGTTCCTGAAAAAGTGCTACCTTCCATTTTGGATTCTTTATTGCTTGAGAGAAGCATGTTGGAACTGGAGATGCTGTATCACTTAAGTAAGCTGCAGGAAATAAATGTTTAGTGGCAAGCATAGTTTTTGGTTTAAACACACCTCTCTTAGCCTTAGTAATCATGGAATGATAATTTTGAGGAATGATTTTAGTTGTAGTATTAGAAGTGGGGGTGGTGGGAGTTGGAGAAGGAACTGACTCAGAGATTGAAGGAGTAGTAGAAGCATCACAAGTAGGGATGATGGATGGAACAGTTGCAGAAATGGTATGAGATGAAAAAGTTTTGAAAGGAAAACTGGATTCATTGAATAAAACATGTCTAGAGATATAAACTCTGCCTGTGGTGAAGTCATAACATCTATAACCTTTGTGATAAAGACTGTATCCTAGAAAGACACAGTGCTTACTTCTAGGTTGTAATTTATTTGATGTATATGGTTTCAACCATGGAAAGCAAGAGCAGCCAAAGACTTTCAAAAAATCATAATTAGGAGACTTATGAAAGAGAAATTCAAAAGGAGATACAAAGTTTAGAGCTTTTGCTGGTAATCTATTGATTAGATAATTTGCAGTTTGAAAAGCCTCTACCCAAAACATGGCAGGGAGACCAGATTGAATCAAAAGAGTTCTACCAATGTCCAAAATATGTTTGTGTTTTACCTCAGCAACCCCATTTTGCTCAGGTGTATTGGGACAGGAAAAATCATGAAGTATTACTTTTTGAGTAAGATAAGCTTTAAGAAGATTACCAGTAAACTCACCACCATTATCAGTTCTAATGCATTAACAGTCAAAGAAAAGAAGTTTTCAATTTGAGTGACAAAATTAATGAAAACTTGTCTGAAATCAGATTTATTGACTAGTGGAAAGATCCAACAATACTTTGAGTACTCATCTACAATATTAGCATAGTAGTATGAGCCTGAAAGAGAACTAACATGACAGGGACCCCATAAGTCCATATGAAGAAGCTCTAAAGGTTGAGCAGCAACAATATTAGAAAGACTAAAAGGAAGTTTGTGCATTCTTCCAAGTTTACAGTCATTACAAAATAAAGGTGTGCTAGAGACTTTTGGTAGTTGTAATTGATGACACAGTCTTTACAAGGTTTGAAAAGATGGATGTCCAAGTCTTTTGTGTAGAATATCTCTGGTGATGAGAGAACTGGAGTATGCAGCAGGAGCAGTGGGTGAATTGAATTGAATAGGGTAAAGACCATTTTTATGTGGCCCTTGCAAAAGGATCCTCTGAGAGGTCAAGTCCTTCACATAAAAACCAAAAGAATCAAAAGTTAAAGAACAGTGGTTGTCTGTTGTAAATTTTTGAACTGACAAAAGGTTTTGGGAAGCTTTTGGCACAACTAAAATGTTATTGAGAGTAAAAGAATGATCATTCACATGTTTTAATGAGTGGGAAATGTGAGAGATGTGCATACCTTGGCCACTAGCTGTTGAAATCATCTCAGCACCTTCATAAGGAGAAGAAGTAGTCAGATTAGCATCATTAGAGGTGATGTGATTGTTAGCTCCACTATCTGCATACCAGGGAGAATCATCAAAAATATCTGCAACTGCTAACATTGCCTGAAGATTTGCTGGTGGAGGTTTGCCTTGATAGGAGAAATTGAGCCTTTGGTGACACTCAGTAGCATCATGATTCTTTCCTTTGCAGATTTGACAAGGTTTAATTTCAGAAGTATTGCCTCTTCCATAGGAAGGTCTTGAGAAGAAATTAGGATTTGGATGTCGACCACCTCGACCTCTTGATCCACCTCTATGAAAAACTGTGTTTGAGTATGAAGGTCTAGGATTGTAACTAGAGTTAGGCTTGAACTGCTGATAATGTTGAGCCGCAAAAGCTTTGGCTTCAGAATCAGATTTGGTATTGGTTACAACAATTTCTTCATTCATGAGTAGATTGAAGAGTTCCTTGCTTGATACTGGCGGATTACGAATTCTGATTGAAGTAGCAAAAGAATGATACTCTAGAGGCAAGCCAGATAAAATAGTTACCACCATTTCAGTGTCTGAAATTTGAGATCCTGCAGCTGCAAGTTGATCTTGAAGACTTTTAATCTCTATTAGATATTTTGATACAAAACCACTCATTTTGATAGATTGAAGCTTGGTACGAATATGAGTCACATGAGTTGCAAAAGTATGAGCAAATCTTTCTTGAATGCTGAGCCACAATCCTCTAGAAGTAGCAGCACCAGCAACATAACCAATAGTTGAATCAGAGATTGTTGATTGAATCCAAAGAACAAGAGTTGTATCTTCAGCAATCCAATCTTGATATTCAGTGAGTTGAGCTCTTGTGGTTCCTTGATCAGGACGTGGAAAAGAACCATCAATAAACTTTTCAACCTGGAATTTCTTGAAAAGTGGTAACATTAAAGCTTTCCAGGTGATGAAATTATCATCTTTGAGTTTCAAAGGGATTATATGAGCAATAGTATTGAGCGGAAGTGTGGAAATTCGAACAGTAGGTCTTTGATCCATTGAAAGAAATCAAGATTTGAGATAAAATTGAAAAGTTGAAGACAAGATTTGAACAAACAACGAAAGTGAATGAAGATAGAAGCTAGTAAGATGAACAAATTTGATCAAGAATTTGATGCAATCTTGATAGAGAAATCGAAATTGAAAGAAAAGAAAAAGTAGATCTGAAAAAAAAAATTTGCAGGAAGTGAAGAATCAAAGAATACCAAAGAAAAATAATCTTCACCCAAGAGAGTATCTGTGATTCAGTGTTGCAAGAGAAAAATAACACAGATTTTTGTTGAAGGTGAAGAAAAAATCACCATTGAAGGATCAAAAGCTTAGCCTGCTCTTGGTACCATAATGACAGGTGAAAATGATATTTCATATTGTGTATCAATATCAGTGTAATTGTTATTACAGGTGCTGTCTGAACAAAGCATTTATACTACACTATACACGTGCAGTTGACACAGAGTTATAAATACAAACACTCTAAAGATAAGGGGCACCATTATATATATTATTACTAAGGGCCCTGATTCCTCAAGTGCATCAGCAATGTGCATTTATTACGTAAACAAAGAAATTGTAAATGTTATGCATGACTCCTCTTCTTGTTGTTTATTTTTTTAATAGATATCGTCTTGCAATAAGATATGCACTGCCTTATACTCCCTCCGTTCCACTTTAGATGAGTTTTTAGGGTTATTTTTTGTTCCACATTACCTGATAGTTTTCATATTTTTCCCATAAAACTACCATCAATACCCTCACATTTTGTCTTGGAACCATAAGTTTATTTTTAAACACACTAATAGCAATTAATGTTTGAAGACTTTTTTCAAGGGCATAGATAGAATTTTTTTTTATATCTCTCTATTTTTTAATCTGCGTGAAAACTCCAAAAAAGTCATCTAAAACGGAACGGAGGGAGTAAGTTATATTATATCCCCCGCTAGAACCGAGACTTGAGAGTAAACTGAAAACGGGAAGCACGCTGCAAATGCAAAGGGTGTAGAGAATAGGCAGGCCAGCAGCAGCGTTCACGACAATTACATAAGTCCAACAACAAGAAACAAAATTAGTGGGAAGCCATTCAAACTTCAAAGTCGCAAGAGACGGAACAAGTTTTGAAAATGTGACCTACGCCACCGCATTATTTTTTTCTTTTTTTTTTTTTGTTTAGTTTTCTCTTTGGTGAAACACATGAATTGTATTAATGCCTATGCCACCGCATTGTCTGTCACCCTGTTTTAACTTAGGTTCGAAAATGCCGTTTACCAAAAACATGAATTTTATTAATGCAGCTAATGCCCATGCCACCACATTGTCAGGCACCCTGTTTTAACTTAATTACGTTTGAAAATACCATTATAGTTTATCTAACTAGTGGTACTGTGATGTCATCGGTGGTGGTTGCTGCCTATTTTTTAATGTTGTGAGGGCTGATTGTGGTGGTGGGCTAACTCCGACTAAAACCCTGGACCTGGAGGCATTTGCCTGGATTTTTTTTTTTAAACCAATATTACATAGAAACAAATCTTATATCATGATTTAAGTGAGTAATTAACAAGTTAGGTGGATAATTTCACCATTCCCCACAAAGATTATGTTTTTTAGCAGCGTTAGCTAAAGCATCACCTGACTTATTACAAACTCTAAAAACAAAAACACATTGTCACACAACGTTAATATTACATATGTTTATACATTTTCTAAGCAAAACTAGTCATAAAAACCCAAGGTGACCAAACTTGTGGTACAAAACCCCCACTCAAATGTTGGGATTCATTAAAACTCCATCTTAAACTAAATTATACAAAAACTCCAAAATTTTAAAATTTTGATACAAAAACCCCAAATTTCAAAATTGATTTCATTAAATTTTATGATGAAACCAAAAATTGGTTTCGTCAAATTCTATGAGGTTTCATCAAATTTTATGATGAAACCAAATTTTGGTTTCATCAAAATTTTGTTTTTTGGGGTTTTTGTGTTACTTTTGTTTTGACGGGTTTTTTGTGGATGGATAGTGACTCCTTTGGGATTATAACTCGCGGACCGTTTTCTAAGTAAAGGAACACTCTGCCAGGGGCACCTGCCTGGATTGATACTTTAATGCACCTTAAGAAAAAATAGATTCCTTGTTTTCACCTCCATAGTCATGTGGAGTATACCGTATAGTGCCGACTGCAGAGAAACTGACAATATTGTGTGGTTTGCTCTCCAATTAATTTGTAAAGCTAAAATAAGTTTTGCCTAGTTATCATGCATATCTTGATCCGTGCCTTGTATCAAATTAGGACGGATATATGCGTTATAACTCCAAAACCGTTGTGATCGTAGGTTCTTTTTTCTGTTTTGTCAAATTAGTGACGGATTCGTTAAAATTCGAAAAATCGTGACCAATATCAAAAAAATTGGGACTGTTTGGTATACCATGAGCTACTTTGTGATTCGACAATCCCATTCTCTTGGTAATCTCAATGATCGCTGGGATCACACCGGGTCACCAGTAGTTTCCACTATTCATCCCCTTGGTCCTACCAACCAGTAGATATTTAGAACTGGTGTTGGTCATGAGAGAAATATAAATTTCATTCGGACAAATTAAATGTTCGAAAATGGTATATAGCTAGCTGAATGACCGCTCGTTAACAGCATTGTCTGATGTGGCTGATAGAGTGTCTTTTTATTCTTCCCACGTCACTTAAAACCAAAATGTTTCTGAATTTTTTTGGGTTTTGTCGCAATCATGCACCCTCACATAATCGATTGATTTTATGAAACATGAATTGAGTAGATAACCTAGGTGTTAATTGAACAGAAATTGAAAACTCTTCCTGCCGTGAGATATTGATCAAATTTAACATCATGAACAACAAGCAACCCTTTGTTCGTCTTTTATTTGATTCTCATCTCCTCCCAAAATCTTCCGTATTCATTACTGATTATTGTTTTCCACAAAACCACAATATCTTATTGTTTATGGTCGTCCAAAACATCTAAGTCATCTTGATTGAGATAGTTATAAAAATCTATAAAAGTAAAAATCAATATGAAAAAACCTTTGATCCCCTATCAGAATGACTAATTGCTGACAACCTTTGATTTATCTACAAAAGTATTTCTAAACCTAATTAATTGGTCATTTAGCATTGTTCATTAACAATAATCCTCAAAAATAACAAATTTAAGACAAGGAATCTCAAGGGCCATGAACGACCTTCTGATATTAGTGAGTCCTAGAAATCAGATCTAGGATTTCAAACGATTTGTTTACTTGTAACCATATTATCTGGGTTGTTATATGTTTAGGATTTTAAACGTTTATCTATAAAATTTTTTTTGAAGAAGAACTATATTCTTCTCTTCGGAAGAAGAAGAAGAGCAAAAGAGGATCGAAAATTTAGTTTTAATTTTTATAATTATTATGACGTGTTGTAGCATTAGATTCCTCTCTCCACCAGGTCGTTGCCACGTCAGAAAACGTTGTCAACCAGCTGTTACTCAGCTGGTCAAGTATCAGGATTGTTAAATGTTATTGCATGGGATACCACCTGATGTTGGAAAAATTGAACATAATTTTCATATGAACAAAAAATTTCTTGTTCACTACCAGTTTTTGGAGTAATCATCCTTAGCCCGGGCGAATTTCTGGTCAGCTAGTTAGGGTGGTTTCAACTTGGAAACCGACATTATCAGAAACGTGAAAAGACATAAACTTTCATAAAAAATTCTTGAAAAACTCCATGAAACATATGTGATGCTTAAGCGAATAGGTATTAGCGTCCTTTATAAATACCCTCACATAAATGCTTGAAAAAGAAAAAAAATCCGCATTTATATGTTAGAAAAACTAGGTATTAAAGAGAGTTCATCATTTGGAGTTTTGGTTTCGCCGTTTCTCGAAATTCGGATTGTTACTATATCGTGATATAAGTCGTTGTGTCCTGAAAAACAAACATCAATAATTCGTAAGCATTAGTATGGGTGAATATGTCTTAAGGCTAGAGAATATAATCACAGACTCGAATTTGATTTAATCTTAATTGTTGTATTTGAATTCACCTTTTTCTAATTCTCGTTGCAGTATATACACACAAGATTACCAGCAATTTAACGACAAATTTGTAATATCGTGTGTATACTATGGAAAAACAAACTAGTTGATTTGTAACATTTTTCTCGGTTCATTCTGTAAACAGGTTGCCGTCAATTTAAAACAAGTACCAAAATTGATTCTATTGTTTAGAATAAAGTCCATTTGGCTTTGATTATTATTTTGACAAATTAACTAAACTGCTTTCGTATACAATACTTTTAAGTTTTTATTTATATGATGATATTAACTACACTGCTTTGAGTTTGTCTTCTACACGATCCTCTACCATTTTGTCACTCTTTTCCTCATCTTCAGCCGCACCTTTTTTCCCTTTATTTCTCTTCGAATAACAGATGAATCTTTAGCCTCCACAGATAACCTGCCATTAGAAATCAAATGAGCAATGCAAAAGAAAATATTTCAACTACTAATGGTTAAAAATGATGTTTTCTTTGCTCTATCAATCTACAAATATGCTAGACATCCTTTTTCTCGATAAAAATATCTAAGTAAGAAAGGAAAGAATAACATCTCACTTCTCAGCATTGCTATCTTGATTGATGCTCTCATTTTTTCTTTTTCTGCCTGTGCCTTGAGAATTGCCATCTTCTACCTTCTTTCCGTCCTTGGTTACGTTCTCCTCATATTTAACTTCTTTAGTTTTATTTGCAGAAGTGATGGGAAAACCATTTTCATCTTCGTCTTCGCTTTTCAAAGAATTAACCTTGACAACAATTTGTTTTTGATTATCAACACCATCTGACTTCTTAGGATGTTTGCTGTTTGCGTTCCCATTTTCAGTAGGTTCTCATCATCTTCTATCTCCTTAATGACGATTGTTTTAGAAAGCACGAAAGAATGGCAGCTTAGGAAAACTCAGCTATGAATAGCATAAATCTTTTGCCAGTTAAACGCATCACTAATGCATACACAATTATAAAATTTAGTTACATCAAGTAATAAAAAGATCAAATAACAAGTGTCAACGCGTACGGTGGAAACTAACTTCAACCCCAAACCAAAGCTTTGATGGGATAATATAGGGCCCGTCCAGGAACATCATGGAACTTGTTTGGTCGCACCAGAAAGGGGCCAAGCTTTCCAAATCGACCGGCTAAGTATTACATCCGTGATCATTTTTGAGACTACCATGGACAATCTAACTTCAATTTCATTTATAAAATATCCGCTCAACTAGCCTACTTTGACCAACAATTTGGAATAAAGCCGGTAGGCTAGGAGCGATGTGATTGGTTGGTTGGGAAGAGGGGCCGACAGAAAATAAATTGGAGTAAGGCCGGTCGGTGATGAAAATCGCCAGCAAGGAAAAACCGACCAGCCCAGTGACTAGGGCGCGCCTCTTTTGCTACTGCTAAAATTGGTCACAAATTTCCCCTTTTCTTCCTGGTTTCCGATTTTTGGTAGAATTGTATTTCTACTAGCTCCAAGGGCCAATTCCTAGCTTGCCTAGTTTTAATTTCGACCAATAGGGATCGAGATATCATGCAGGTTCCGTTTTGGGGCAAAAAACCTATTTTTTTGTAAATTGGCAAAATTTGGTCAAAAATTGAATTTTGTGAATCAACACAAAATTAGTCAATTTTTTGGTGAAGTTTGCACGTTGATGCAAAATCACTAATTTTTATCCTGGAGAGAAGCGCAGCTCGCCGCGCCTCCGATTGAGTATTTTCATGCGCATCTTAATCTTGACACTTACGGAAATTCATGCTACTCAGCTGATATTGAGCATTAATTGTCATATCATGTCAATGTTAAGAGTTCAGCCAGGAACATAACATAGGATAAATTCTCAGCGGGTTATGCATTAGTGAAAAATACATTTAGGAGCTTGAATACTCATTAGGCTCTATACTAATGAACAATTCATCTAGGAGATTGAGTTTCAATACAATATGAAGAGGCACATGCACTCATCATATTTTGGTATATTCTTCAAATTCCTTGCGGAATATAGACATATCAAGGTCCACTACTTCTGATGCCGGGTCAGGTAGACAGACTTTTATAGTTTTCGCCCTAAACTAAAGACCACCATCAACAATAAGGTACTCAGAAGAAGACTCATCAGAGTACTAACAACAAACTTGCTCTAGTAATGGAAATTGGGAAATACACTCTTGGTTACAAAATAGTTTTGGGTTTTGATTGACCCAATTTTTTTTTTTGGATGGTTTATGTTTTCCTTTTAGCTCCCATGACTTTTAGGTTACAAGTGAACTAATGGGTTTATGGGCCAAAAACTGGAGCAAGCCCAAACAGGATACTAATCCATATTCAAGGCATATATATATGTAACGATTTTTTGGGGACCATGGTTTTTTTGGGGGACCATGGTTCTATTTTGGGTAAAGACATTAGAAGTAAATCTAGGTCATCCCTTATCTAGATATTTATATTAGTACCTAAATTACCCTCCTGATTAATTTTGGGTAATGATTAGTTAGTGTTAATAATAGTTAGTGTAATGATTAGTGAGATGATTAAGTTAAAGATAATTAGTGAGATTAAAAAAAATCAGTTGGTTTTTTTTAAAATAAGTAGAATTATTGAGAGAGTAAAGTTAGAGAAGATGAAGAAGGAAAACATGAAAAACGATGGATTTTACCAACCACAACCGGAGGAAGGGTATTTGGATACCTAGTTATGCTTCAAACTTAAATAATGTTGGTTGAATTGCTCCAAATTTTCAAAAAACTGTAAATTTTTAGAGTAGATTTGGGCTTGTTCGGTTACCTTATGTGAAGAACAGGTTACCCAACTCATCTGAAAGTGTAGTTCAGTTACTTCTTCCAAACACGCAGGTTACCGAACTCGCTCTTTAATGGAGGTTTTAGTCGTTCGGTAAATAGACATGTTACCGAACTTTTTTTATAGAATTTACAGAGTAATGTTCGGTTGGTTCGCAAACTTTAACCCAACAGCATATCTAACCGAACTCCACATGTATGGAACTAGTGAAGAGTTCGGTTTGTCAAGATTTTTTGCGAACAAACCGAACAGAGTAGGAAAAATTCGGTTAAATCATAACTCAACATAGTGGGAAAAATAACACAGTTCGGTTATGATTTTTTTTTTTTTTTTTTTGTATTATGGGTAGAGTTCGGTTACTAACTAGTTTTAGAATTTTTTGCGAACCAACCGAACACAATATATTGGTTTTAAATGAGGAGTTCGGTTAAAACTATTTTTTGCGAACCAACCGAACTCGGAGTTCGGTTACGAAAAATAAATTAGTGATAACCGAAGTGTTCTTCGTGTTCTTGGTTTCAGAATGTTCGGTTACAAAACTAGTTTTTTTTTAAACTATTCCTAACCGAACATGCCACTTTAACTTCCATTTAAACCATATTTTAATGATTTCTACTCAATTTACCCAATCATTTGATGATTTCTGCTCAATTTACCCTATCAAAAAACGATTGATGGGTTTTTAAATCGAACGAGGAACGTCAAGGAAAGAGAGAAGAAGAAGAGAATATTTTTTTTTCAAAACTAAAAAATTTCGATTCCCCTCCAATCTTTGTTTTTGATTTTGATTTTGGTTAATAAATTCATTTAAATTAGATGTATATGATTAGATTTATATAGTTATTAGGTTAGTTTTAATTTAAATTAAAGTAAAGAGTAAATGTGTATTTACCTAATTTTAGGACACCCCTTATAAATATAAGGAGGTTGGCCTAATAAGACCATGGTCCCAAAAAAAAATCATGGTCCACAAAAAATCGTTCTATATATACAACAGTATCGTTCTATATAGGAAAATTTCTTGTTTGGTCCTAAGCCCATAAGGTTATTTATAGTAGGGTCCAACCGGATTTTATCCTTATCCTAGGGTCCAAAATTCTTTGAAAACATGAAAATGACTAATATACCCTATTGTTTAAATACGTGTGAAATAAAATACTTCTACCAAATCGGGATTTTATTTATCTGGAGGTCCAAATTTAATTAAAACATATAAAAGACCACAAATTTGAGTACATATCTGCTACACTGTTTACAAATTTGAGTACATATCTGCCATACTGCTTATAAATTTGAGTACATATCTTCTAAACTGCTTACAAATCTGAGTACATATCTGCTATACTACTTGCAAATCTGGGTATATCTGCCGCACTGCTTACACATAGAGTATGTATCCGTTGGACATATTGAACCTGTAAATGTGACCAGAATATAACAATATTAAAACATAGCAACAAAACTAGCATCTATTTCAGTATTTCACATACGTACTCATGGATCAAACCAAAATAAAGTGGCAAAACTATGAATAAAACAGAATAAAAAGAAGTTTTTATCAGTATGACATATACGTACTGCTGATTCATAAACTAAAAACTCAATTGCATGTCAAGAAGTGATGAATCCATAAAATATAACCAAATCAAATCACATATTTAAGTATTTCATATTTGTACTCCTGGATCAAACCAAAAAAAATAAGAGATACCTTATAGATTCATAGTAAACACAAAAAGAAAGCAGTACGTCATATATGTACTGATAGTTGATATACAAAAGAAAAATGAAAACAAAGCAAAAACCATAAAAATATCAGATCTACTGATGAAATAAAAATAAAACATGATTTTTTATTTAAATCTGAACTTGTTTCATCAAAATCCACTAGTATATCATATACGTACCGATGATTAATACACAATAGCAAACTAAACTGCGAAACTATGAATAAAACAAAAGCAAAAGAAGTTTTTATCAGTACGACATATACGTACTGCAGATTCATAAACTAAAAACTCAATTGCATGTCAGGAAGAAGTGATGAATCCATAAAATATAACTGAATCAAAGCACATATTTAAGTATTCCATATATGTACTCCTGGATCAAACCAAAAAAAAAAAAGAGAAAACCTATAGATTCATAGTAAACACAAAAATAAAACATTACGTCATATACGTACTGATAGTTAATACACAAAAGAAAACTGAAAAACAAACCAAAAACCATAAAAGTATCAGATCTACTAATGAAATAAACATAAAATATGATTCTTTATTTGGATCTGAACTTGTTTCATCAAAATCCACCAGTATATCACATACGTACCGATGATTAATACACAAAAATAAACTCAAAAGCATATCAAAAACAACCAAATGAAGCTAAAATATCAGATCTAGTAACAAAATGTACATAAAACATGATTATTTATGTAGATCTGAACTAACTATAAGACCTCCAAACACAAATTTGGACGAATTGAAAAATCAACCTAAGAACCAAATATAAACCACATACCTTGATTGATTCTTTGTTGATTGTCTTCATCTGTAGGTAACAATAACTTCAAATACGTATCTCAGTTGAATTTCTCCATTACATTAAAAATAAAGATCTAAATAGCTTCAAATAAAATAAGACAACATTAAAACTAACCAAATCTCGGTTAAACAAACAAAATCGAAATAACTAATCTCCCGTTCGTCGATAAAAACCCAAGAAAAAAAATCTCTTGTAGCAGCTCTCCCGATTTGGATCTGAGAAGTTGAAATGAAAATAGAAAAATGAAATGAAAATTTAGTAAGGCCGCTTTTATATACATAAGGGTGTTTTGGTAATTTTAAAAATACGCATAATACATCCCACACGTGTGCAGGACCTGGGCACAAAAAATTGGGTCCATTTTTCTCTTTTCTTTTAATTATGGACCTCTGTTACTGGGCTTTAGTGGGTGGACCTGCCACTAACTAAGAACACTAAAATTGTACCTATAGGTAATTCCTACTTCTATATGAACCATAATATTGGGCATACCAAAATATTTCAAGGCATATTGAATGAAGACAAAAAAGGTTGTTGAATAGCAAAATCAGATAACCCCTTAACCCAAATTTTTTTTAATGGCAAATCTGCCCTTTACGTATTAGTGTTAATAATCTTGATTAGTGATTAAATATTTTGTTTAGATATTAAGATAATTTTCAGAATTATAAGAGTTGTTTAGATGAAAAATATGAGGAAAAAAAAATCAAAGTTTTGGTTTGGTTAAGAAGGAGAGAAAGAGAAGGAGAAAGTGAGAAAATTATAATTCTTGATTCAATGGAGGATGAGGAGGGTCATATATCATCTAAAAAACCTAAGAAAATACACATCAACTACACCAATGATTCCCAAATGGCTGATTTCTTAGATTATGAATCATGGTTCGGCAAAACAGGTTGAGGTTCGGCTCACATCTATGAGCCGAATCTACCAATTGATGAACGGTTCGGCTTACTGAATCTGTTTACTGCATGCGCCGAACCTATAATTTCCAATTCCCACCCTTTTGCTAGACACTAGTTCGGCTTATATGAAAGTTTCATAGTAAGCCGAACAACATCCTGAATAGCCCGGAATAGAATCATTACTAATTCGGCTTACATATCCAAATTCGTATGTGCCGAACATAATTTTTTAATTTCTGGGTTGAAATATTGTTACTGGTTCGGCACATATGGAGAATATCGTATCAGCCGAAACCTCTTATGTTCAAGGTTCGTCACATAATATGATTATCGTCTGAGTCGAACATGAATTTGTTAATTTTTGGGTTAAAATATTGTTCGCGGTTCGGCACATATTGAGGATATCGTATAAGCCGAAACCTGTAAATGTTCATAGTTCGGCACATAATGTGATTATCGAATGCGCCGAACCTGAAGGACAAATGATTCGGCGTGTAACTAACATTAGAGGATAAGCCGAACTCTGTAAATTCGGCACATAACTGTTAAGCTATTCATTAAAACATGAAATTGACGGTGTCCATAACCCAATCCCAGCACCATTAAAAACAAAGTTCAGCACCTTAAAGCAAAGGTGTTTGCAACACCATAAAAGTGTACTTAAAACTTAAGAAAAAGTGTACCATAAAAGTGTACATAAAAGGGCATTTAACTACGACCCCTCTTCTTAGTTCCACGACCACCTCTTCTTCCACCTTGGTCTTCATCTTCCGACGCATCATTACCGGGTTGGACGGTAGCACCAACTTGGCTTGTACCTTCACCAACTTGTCGAGACCTCTTAGTGGTAGGCCTTTGTTCGGGTTCCTCGGGTCCTTGTCCTTTGTTGATGATTGCATCCCACTTGTCGATGAGGTATTTTTGTTCTTCCACGGTCATTGTTGTTTTGCAACCAAGTTTGGCCTTCATTTTCTTCAACATCTCCCTACCCGCGGCAACCTATCTTTCATTTGAGAACAACTTATAACCATGAGGTTGAAGACATTTTTACCATAACTATTTTTCATTTTAGAAGTAGAAGGTGTTATCTCCATCTTCTTCCTCTTTGTAGCTGCATTGGTCCTGACACAAGTATGAAAGTTATAAGACTAATTTGAACAAATAAGAGATTTGGAAAACCAAAAACTTGTAAGAAAATAAGAAGGCTCTGCTTACCCGAAATAACACATATGAGCCGAATCATGTCTTGAAATTTTTATTAGCTTACACAGAGAGTGGATCGGCTCATACCACAAAACAATTATAAGCCGATCCCATATATTCGGCTCACAACCGATACCGTCGAATAATCTGAATCTATGATTATGAACTCAAACATGTATTCGGCGCAACATGATATAATATAAATTAGTCGATCCTACACACTTGTAAAATTTATGAAATTTTAACAATAATATTCGGCGCAACACTAATACTATCGAATAAGCCGAACCTAGACTTATGAATCGAAACCTTTATTCGGCGCAAAACTAATACAACCATACAAGCCGATCCTAAGCACATGCAAAAATTCTGAAATTCAAACAACAATTATTCGGCACAAAATTAATACTACCATACAAGCCGATCCTACGCACATGCAAAATTATTAGCCGATCCTATATATTCGGCTCACAACCGATACCGTCGAATAAGCCGAATCTATGATTATGAACTCAAACATGTATTCGGCGCAACATGATATCATATAAATAAGCCGATCCTACACACTAGTAAAATTTATGAAATTTTAACAATGATATTCGGCGCAACCCTAATAATATCGAATAAGCCGAATCTAGACTTATGAATTCAAACATTTATTCGGCACAAAACTAGTACTACCATATGAGCCGATCCTATACACATGCAAAAATTCATAAAATTCAAACAACAATTATTCGGCACAAAACTAATACTACCATACAAGCCGATCCTACGCACATGCAAAATTTCTGAAATTCACAAAACATATTCGGCACAAAACTAACACCATCGAATAAGCCAATCCTAAGTATAAGTCTCTGTGTCACCAAGTTCGGCTCAAAACGGATTTCAGATATACGCCGAGCCGTTCAAATGCACTTTCAGGGTTCAGTTTCAAGAACAGCTCGGCGCACATCTAAGATTTGTTTTGCGCCGAACCATACCCTGTAACCGCCGCAGAAACATGATTTTGACGAATTAAATCAATCAAACCAATCAAAAACATCAAATACGAGATGGGTTTGTAAAACTAACATTCTTATTTTCATTTGTGGAGTTGGTTCTTCTTCAATCTCTTCTTCCGGTTGATTTTGTGGTTGATTTTGAGTTTCTTCTTCACTCTCTAAATCTTCTTCTTCTTCAATGGGTTGTTCAATCGCTCGATTAGAACGAGATACTGGCTTACGGCGAACCATTATATAGATGAGTTTAATCGTAGACTAAATTTTCACGAATCGACGATTAAATTTCCGAGATGATACGATGAAAAGAAAAGGAAGAAGAAGGGTTCGGCTGTTGTGGAGGAGGAAGAAGAAGGGTTAGGGATATGAAACTGATTTTGGTTTATTGATTATAGGTTTTTGTATTAGGGATAGGGCTAGATTAGTAGTAATTTAGAGAATTTAAAGGCATATAGGTAATTGAACCACCCCATAGGGTACCCCTTATAAGGTCACCCAAGTTAGGACTAGTCCTTTGTATGCCTTCAAAGTTTTAGGCATGCCCAAAATTAGTGAACTTCTATATATACAACAATATCGTTAGTGATCACTTTACTTTACTGGGCCCAAAAATAAAATAACCCCTTTTATTATTGCTAATTTGCTACGACTCTTGTAACTTGTTACATAGGAGCTGTCTAAACACAGAGTACGTAACGTAAATATAATCACAAGAACAATCGCATGGTTTGATATTTTCCCATAGTATACAACCCGTAAACTTGTAATGTTCTTCAATTTTGACACATCAGGTCAGATGCATGTTAACTCGGTTTTCAGTGAAGAAGCTAGTTTGTGCTATTAAAACCTTCAATAACATATTTCATGAGTCCAGGAATATGAATATTCAACATGCATTCTTTCCAATCTATGTGTTGGGGATCAAAATCAAACATATCTGCCTCTGCAGATCCGTTCGCTTTCATCCATATTCTCAATTCCTCAGTAGCCGAATCGTCAAAACTGCAAGGATTATTCAAACTTACACCAATCAAGTTGCATTCCCTCTTCAAGTATATATGAATGCCTTCTCCAGCAGAAAATAGGAAGAGCTAATTTGAATAAGTGGAACATACTTACATTTTCTTAAACAGTAGATAATGTTCATAGAATTCCACCAATCGCTTTGCAACGCTAACTTTTCCTTCCTGACAAAAATAAAATGAAAAATAAGGAAATGAACTAAGTGTGGGATTGTCTTCATCATAATCTAAGGTACCCATTAGTAATGTTTCATTAACCAACCTTCTTAGGTAACACATAATTGTCATTTATGTGTTGCCGGAAGCTTGCCATGGTGGGGAAGAAAGCAGGCTTAACAATTTCGACAACATTTCCATGTTTATCCATCAATGGATTTTCACAGAAATACTCACAAGCATATTTAACCACCTTAATGATGTTCATCTTCTCTCGGTTGGCAGAACTACCCAAATGGTAGATATATCGATAATTATGGTTCTCATCATCACCAGACACACTTCTATTGTTACTCTTACTCTTCATATGATTCACCATCGCTACTATTACAGCATTCACCATCATATCTCCTGGGATCTGTTTCATTTATCCACTCATAATAAGAGTCACAAGCATGTCAAGCAATATCGAATTTGATCCATTTAATTACACATTAGATCAGCTGTTAGGATTAACTTACAATATCTAGGAAGGACTCATGGTTCCCAAGCAAACACGGAAACTTCCCTCTTCCACTATATATCACAAAGGGGTCAAAAGTTCTGCAGTTATCACCCAATAAAACAATTACATGATCAGTCTAAATTTGAGGAAGATTTAATTTGGTGCCTCTACATTCTCTGTGCAGCAACATCAGCAACATTATTTTGAGCTAAGTATCTTCTTCTCAGTTACAGTTACATTATTAGTACTTTCTCCAACATTATCATCTCTCCCATTGCTTTTGTAATCGCATATGTGTTTGGCCATCCATATAATATAGCTCTGTTCACAGCACCGACCGAGTTAGGGTAGGAGGATCACAAGAAAGAAAGAAATCTTAACGTAACATACTAACATCTATCAAACCTTTCGGCTCCAAGTTCTTTCATTGCAGCGGTTTCTTGTTTTTTTGAGGCTTGTGCAGCCTTGAGTTTATTCAATCTGTCTCGCACCAACCTCCTCTCTTCATCAATGTCCAGAATCTTTGAGTTTTCATTAATTGTTTGACTTATATCAAAAGGTTTTTCAAGAATAACTCCAGGTGTCTCTCCGGTATGTATGTACGCTGATCAGTCATTTGCATGCACACATGGATAAGTTCACCAGTGGAAGATGTTAGTAATGGGTATAAAATTGTGGATTTTATGGTGTTGTCTATATATGTAATAAACTCATCACTTACCAGTAGATATATGGAGAATCATCTCTAGATTCTCACAGTTCTCTGCGAAATCGAAAACATGCTTGGCTCCCATTGTATTCACATCCAGCGCCACATCGTATCTTAAGAAAATTCACAGTTACTGAAATTAAAAAAAAAAATCTATAACAAGTAAATGAAATATGGTTTGGATCATTCGTGCTGATGCGATACCTTTCATCGAGATTCCTAGTTGCAGCAAAGTTGGCAACAATTTCGACTTCTTTACGTATCTTCTTCCTCAAAGCAGAGTCTTTGATTTCCAAATTCTCTAAACTGATGTCTCCGAAAACAGGTGTCACCTTTTCTGAAATAAAAGAATCAAATCCAAGACCATGTTTTTTCCTTAACACTCTAAATACTTCTTTTCCCGTCACCTACAAAACCGCATTAACAAATCAGATAATATCATTATAGTCATTTCGAAATGTATACAACCACATTTGAACAAAGCAACGAATTCATACATCATTATGCAGACGTTGAGTAGCGGAAGATGCATCAGCGGGTCTTAAAAGCAGAAAAAGTTGCTTCATGTTTGGTTGAACCCTAAGTAACTTCTCCACAAACACTGCATGAAATTTGATTTTTTTTTTTGAAGCATCGCATGAAATTTGATGATAATAACATGAACTCACAGAATTTGAATGTATCTAGCTATTAAAAAAGTTACCATTTCCAACTGGAAAAGATACTTAATTAACTAATAAAATAAACCAATAGCTAGGTTAGTATTATTATTCTTAGATAAAAACCCAGTTCAACCAGTGACAAGGATGCTCTTGTTATCAAGGGATTGTACAACTCCATTGCTTATTTTTATCCGAAAATGAGTCATTTGTCCAAATATTTTTAAAACATGGTTCAAATGGACGAGTAAAAATTAGTATGGGTGAAATGGACAAAAAAAAATTAGCAAGGATGAAATTGGATTCATAGTAATATGCTTTCTTGGTCTTAGAGCACAAGGACCACGGGCTCAGATCCCTGTCCCCTCATTGGGTGTGCCCTGATGTCCCTTAAATAATATGCTGCCATGCGGTACTATATTTCCTTTATAGTTATACGATCTCTTTAATATGGAAATAAAATACTCCGTAGTAAATACTTTCTCTTTATAGAATAAAGTCATTTCCAAACCAGAATCCAAACTTGTTTCTTCTTTTTTTATCCCTAGTGGTGTTCATCTCCTTCTCTAAATAATGTGATGATGAATCAGTTGCAGTAGATAACACACAAGTAAAGACGAGCTTAACATTTAATTTTCATTAAATTGTAGTTTATAACAATTTTCTCCTTTTACATAATTTTTTATTTTTCAATCTACATTTTCATAGAACAGTGATTGTCAAAGTTATTTTCAAAACAAAAAAGAAAAGAAAAAGTTCTTTCCGAACAAATAATGACTATGACCACCTTCATGTCCTACAAATAACTCTAACATATCCGTTCATTGTTGTATTCGGATTTAAAAAGTGCCAGCTCTGGTAGACGTGAATCCTCGATCATATTAACCAATAAAGAATTTATATACTGTTGTGAACTTTAAATTTGCTGAACTTGGCTGACTATTTGATAACTAAAGATAAGCGATCGGAATACGAAGAGTACACAAAAAGATCTATTGAATTAATTTTTAATATGATTTCTGTGTGATTTGCTTTTCTTTTTTTTTTTGATTTGCTGAAAACTGTCTTGATTAGGAGATAGAGGTTTGGTTTTGGTTCGTTAATGGCTTTATGCCATAAAAGGAAAATCTTTTCTTTTTCCTAAATTAACGAGATCACCCAATTTTCAAAATACATGGGAAGAAAATTGGTGCGACATGGCAGCACACGACTGGAGGGACACAAGGGCACACCCAATAAGGGGACATGGAATCCGAGCCCAAGGACAGCCTCCCTAACTACCCCATGCCTCCGACTCCACATATGACAACGACCATGCCACCACCTAATTCTGTTGTAGAAATTAACATTTAATCCCAAAGTTATTGGGCTTTGGACACTTTAGTCCTACACTCTCAAGCCTAGTATCAGGATGTCCAAATTTACGGAATCTGAAACGAGTTAATCCTTTTCTATACGATTCAGTCCAAAATATAAAAAAATTGATGACAAAAATACACATCAGATATTATTTCTTCGTAACTCGGTTTTCATTTCTTTATTTCCAGCGTCCGTCGAGAAATTTTTTCCATCCGCTCCTGTTGAAGACGATGTTACTAGTTTCATCTCGTTTCTCTTCTTCTTTTTGTCGATTGATTGATTTCGTTTCACTTGATTCATCAAAATGGTTTTACAATTTTCGTAATGTAAAAATTTGGATTAGGGTTAATTCATCAATTCATGATTCTACTGAGATCAATTGTTTTTATATATAATATTTTTCGAGGTTGAGTGATGCGTTCATCGTTACTACAACAATCTACAGGTATGTTATTCATTTATTTACGATCTTATTATGTATTTTTGGAAGAAATATTATTATCACTATTTGTTTTCTTGATTTGGGGGATTTTTGTTGATTGTAAGATGTTTTATTGAGTTTGTGTAGTTAATTGAGTATCAATTTTAGGTTTTCTTCCAAGTATCTCAACTAGTTAGGTATATGCAGTGAAGAGTATACTTAGTTGATAGGGTTGATGATGTTGGGTTTAATTACTTTATTTTCTTTTAATGTAGTGTTTAAAACCTAATCAAATGTACTTCCATTCGTAACTAGAGTTTATTGAGATTGTTTGGACTTTTTTTTATTTGTAAAAGATGGATGCTCATTTTTGGGATAGGAGAAACTGTTTCATTTTGGTAGTAATATAACTTAAGTTAACATATAAGCTCATTGTTTATGCTGACGAAGTACCTTGTCAGCTGATTAAGAAGATACTCATAATTGTGAAGGTCATAGGATGATGCCAGCTGATCCTGCTGTGCGATGGACATGGATTATGGCGTAAGATTCTCTTGCTAGTATCTCTCCTACAGGACCACTCCATGAAGCTTCTAAAGTAAAAATAGCGATGCATTGGAGAAAGATTCTCAATTGATAGGAAAGTTTGTTAAAGATGGAATTAGCGGATCCACTGCAGGTATTATTAATCTCCCAATGTATTGTTTCTTCCTTCTGTGCTTCCTATATATGGATATGAAGTGGAAAAGAGAAATTGGTGGCATGACCATATTTATCTTGTTCGGATTTATGCCTAGGTACAAAAAAAGATAAGTAAACCCCATTTTTAGAAAATTCAAGTAACAAGATGGCGTGGCTATACTTCTTTTAAATTAAATAAACTAAGTAAACTTTAGCAAGAAAACCGTGTTTGCAGACTATTAGGTATTCTTAAAACTTTGCAAATGTGAAAAGTATTATGTATGTTCAACCAGAGGAAAAGCCAACTTGTCTAACGCTCATGTAAACTAGATAGAACTATGAACATTTTAGCAAGAAAAACTAATACGACGTCCCTTTTAGTTTGACAGAAAATCTTTTTGTGGAGGTTTTCATTTCTAGATAGGGAAATTGTGACACTTTACTGCTTAGCGGAAAATGTTGAGATGGTTATGATCCGCAATGATGTTTATAATTAAAGCAGAGGCTGCAGTTTACTCGATATTTAAGTATTTCAATTATTAAAAATAGTAAAAACTTATTTGAATATCCAACTAACAAATCAGTTTTTTTTCTCAAATGTCATGCATGTGAAGATTTAGAGTTTTTTAGTCGTCAACTCTTAATGTTAGACAAGTTAGTGTCAACTGCCTATGGATGAGTAGCTTTGGAAAATCTAATGTGTATATAATTGTACACATTGATTTTTAATGTGTACGTAATTGTACACTCGTTAATTATCATGATTATTTTTCATTTCTTGCTGTTAGTTTCAATGATTATTCATCTTTTAACCCATCTATCTTCTTTTACATGTTTTCACTCTATGAATCATATTTGTAGATGTGTACATATCTGTACGCCATTGCATGTTTTCACTTTATGAATCATTTCTTAATTCGCTTATGAACATTATATTTTTTTCATCGAGTCCATGTATTATGTAGCTTATAGAAAAATTATGTATTGCAGTTGATGGATTGTAGCAAAGAAATGCGGTATCCCTGAAGCATCGCTATCAGGATCTGATATATGAACCTTTGAAGGTTGACAGAGTTGATTGCTTTTATCTAAAATCACATTGCTTCAGCTGTCGATATCATCGTCTAGATTTCTTTGGCTTGTAAGTCTTCTTTGTTTTTTCACTTTTTGAGTTTTAAACACCTTTAATTTGTTATTGTCACTGCCATACAACATAATTGCCACATTAAATGAAATGCCTCTATAAAATATGTAGTTTGACCTGATCTAAATATATGATGTGAATTCCAAATTCTTTGTATTAGTTGGAGAGGAAGCTTTGCTTTGGATAATAGAAAGGAACTAAAAATAAAAATGACTGGATTGAAGTTGGATAAGATTCATAAGACAAGTTATTGGACATTGATGATTTAGTTTTTCATTTCTAGTTTCCCTTCAACATCTTCCTACAGCTCCTTCTAACCATAATCCATTTTGGTATAAATTTTTATATAGGAATTAAGCACCAAAAGTTATTGGATCTCTTTTTTATAATTTTTTGGTAACTGAGACTTGTGTCATCTTCTAATCCCTATGAAGTTAAAGAGCAAAGATGACTTTTCTGAGAAGTACAAGAACCTGAGCTCTTTTCTATGTTGTTGCTTTTATGGATTCATTTTTTCCATCCGATTCTTATTCCTTCGGATTTATCTGATCTCCTCTCGGACCTTTTTACAATTGAACTTTCTTGTTCTTTAAACTTTAATGCATTCTTAGGGTTGAAATAATTTTATTTTTTTTATTTAATAAGGGACCGATCTATACATTATCACTACAAATGTAGTTTCTCTTTTTTTACCCATGTCTCTTTCGCCTTTAGCAGCTGTGAATTCTTTTACTAATTTTAAAATTTCCTTTGGATTGTTCCTACAGGCACTTTTAATTTAAAAAGAATTACATAGTCGATGCTAATGTTTTTGATATGTACGTAGCTGTACACATGTTGATTCTTAATGTGTACAGAATTATACACATGTTTTTGAATGTGTACATGGTTGTATACTTGTTGATTTTTCATGTGTGCATAGTTGTATACCCGTTGATTGTTAACGCGTACGTAATTGTACACCATGTTTGTGTCTTGCAAGCTTTTGTTGTTGTGTATGAACTATAGAAGGAAATTATACCCAAACTTTATATTACTAATTGTAGAAATATTTGGTTGTTGAATATATAATACGTATCTAGGTAAACATTATATCGCATCTATCCTTCTTTTATTTTCTTTCTTTTTTATTCTACTTTCATATATTGGGTTCCATGACTCGTAAGTTGCTTAGGCATCTGGATACATCTTTTTGGATGCACGCTTGTTTCGAAGTGGTGACTTAATAGATGCTAAAGTAAAATCAGAGTTGATGTTGGTCGTTGTCAAAGTGAGACAAAAATGTGGCACATGATATTTTCTGAGACAGTGTTTTTATTGACATAGGAGCTTGTTGCGGTGTGTTTATTCAAAGTGTATTTTATGTAAGGAAATACATGAGCCAAAATTGTTAGTGTACACCAGTTGATTCCTACTGTGTACATAGTTGTACACCTTTTTATTTCCGATGTGTACATAGTTGTACACATGCTGATTATCAATAGTTTTTCTTATTCAAATCCGTTAATAGCGGGTCATTCAATAGTAACATGTAGCTACAAGATTAGAAACATGGATCCAAGATCGCTTTCAACTGTTAGGACATTTTAACTCATTTTTTGTGTACAAGTGGTTTCTTAGTTGTGTCTGAAAACGTTATGAAAGGTGTTAGCGATACTTTCATTTGGAAGGAATTTATATATATGTCCTGTGGTATTTTTACTTTCATTGAAACCCTTTGATTTTTTATTCATTTTTCTAATTTGATGATCAAGGAGGTACTGGATCTTGAGGTCGATCGATACATCTTAGTTTCTACTTGCGCAAGGTGTAAGCCTTTTCGCTAACATTATTTCCAATATTTTGGCTGCATGTGGTCGCGTGAAAACGCGATGAATCATTTCAGATAAAGGGTGAAAAGAAAGAATTTTTCGATGGTAAAGAAGAGTGCCGAGAAACACCGAGTATGTCAACGAGCTTCACCGAGCTGTAATGCGCACTAGCGAGTTCCATGGAGGTAATTCACTTAACTTCTATTCCCATAAAACTTCAGTTATAGGGGTAGGTAATAATTCACTCACCTGTTGAAGAAAAGTGGAATTGAAACAAGATGACAGTGTCAGTGATTTTGATGTTTAGGATACATTTTTACTCCAAATTCTTAATCAAAAAGGTATACTTCATATTAGAGTTTTCTGAATTTGAAATCAGTTGGTAAATTGGGTTTTATACCCTAAAATGTTGAGCTTACTTATCTTAGATTATTTTTGTGAGTAATTCTATTCATTTCTATGATAAAGATAATTAGTTTTTAAAAAATGAAAATTATATTCATATGGGCACTCTTTTTGCAGGTCCCGGGAAAAGCATTAGTGGAATTTAGGTGGACGATTCCAGGTGTATGTGGATTTAGTGCAACTTGATTTGTCTTTGGATTTTCTGAATTTTTGTAGAGGTATACATGTTTGTACACCAGTGTAAACTAAGATTTTTTAGAAAATGAAAATCATATAGTCATATGGGTACTCTTTTTGTAGCTATCGGAAAGAGCTTCTCAAATCTATAAAGTTTGTAAATTTTGGACAAACAGTTCAAAAGATAAATTATTTTTTAATTGTTTTTATGTTAATTAAAATTGCTGACATCATCATAAGTCACTGTGGACTAAATTGCAAATATTTAGACTAAATTGTAAATGATAAGGGTTATTAATGTATTTTCCCATATTTTGGACTAATTTCTACCTAGTTGACTCGAACTGGACTAATTTGTACCTAGTTGGAGTGATTTTTGGACTAAACTGTATTTTTTCCCATTTGGTTTCTTACTTGGTGTAATGGAATTTTAATTTTAATATCATTGTTAGTCGATCGAGATCCATATTTAAACTTGTAATGATTCATCTGGCGGAGATATTCAATCATGGAATACAAAAGATTTGGGGCAGATACCCAAAGCAACAGCTACTGATTTGGGGCAAAGGAGCAAATCAGGCAGCTATTGATTTGGGGCACATGCTCAAAGCAACGGTAACCCGTGACTATCATGGAACCTCCCTATTTACATTTTCAAAACTCTCAATAAGGAAAGGATGCAACGTAATGTTAGTAACCTAACCCAAACTATGTGTTTCTTCCCTTAATTGTTCTTAATATATCTCTTTTTTTTTTCTACAAAAAAAAAAAAAAAATACAAAAGATTATCATAGTTTTAGTATTAGTAGTGGTTTAAGTGTAGTGGGTACTTTAGATGATAATTTGTTTTCTACCAATATATGATGCTGTTGACAGTGATCATACTTTATTTGGTTTTGGTGACGTCCGACGAACTTGGGCTAGAGGAAATGATGATGGGATTCATTTATAGTGGGCAGGGATGTAGAATTTTTAAGATGGAATTTTTCGGTCCAAGGGATTTGGTAGAATTACGTTTCTGTCGTTATGTTTGGTTACCCAAATTCTTGGAATCACGTTTCCTACGGGAATCAGTTTTCCAGCAAATCCTCCGTATGGAGTCCGACCCCTCCTCCTTAAGATCTGCTGGGAAACTTACCAAGGAATTTATGGACCCACTTTTTTCTAACTCTAAATCCCATATATATGCAATTTTAAGATTTGAGGGTAATGCCAAACGGTACAAAGACTTTAAAACAAGAAAACTCTATAAATCTTAGGAAATGTAATTGAGTTACCAAACACACAAGGAATTTACATGAACCCCAGAATTTGTAATTCCATGAGATTATAAATTCCTGAAAATGATGAATTCTGCAAACAAACCCACCATTAGAGAAGAAAATGATGATGGGATTCATCACTGACCTATGTACGGCACTAGTAAAATCCAATGTTAAGAGAACGGAAAACCAGACTGGCAGGTTAGACCAGTAAATTGGTGACCCGGTCATATTTATTTACGATCCGATTCATCACTAACCCCATAACTCTTGATTAAAATTGCAGATGTTTAACTTGTATATAAACAAAATTAACAATACACAAAATTAGATTACTTTATTTTTATTTTATTTTTGCATTAAAAAAAAGGTCGAAATACTTTCGATTTATCTTATTTTCTCATAGTTAAATCTCTGGAATAGAAAAAATAGGAAAATAAATAAACCAACAAGTAAGAAAAATGTTTATTCCTCTTCCTCTTTTTTATTCCTCACGTCCAGTATTATTTGGTTCATGGTGATTTTAAATTAGTGCAAATAAGAAACGAAAATAAATATTTCAATTTTTTTCTTCTTTTCTGATGATCAGACTCGTTATTATCACGTCTATCTAGTGAAAGGGAAAGAGTCGAGAGACGATGCAAAGGGTAATCCACGATCAAGTGGTATTGAGGAATCCAAGAACCGTTCACCGGAAAAATGATAAAAAATTATATTACTAAGTTCAGGTTTACTGGATAATTGTTGGGGGAAGCTGTACTTACGGAAAATTATATCCTTAACAAACTATCTCATAAAAAAAAGAAAAGTACTCATGAATTATGGGAATGCCGTACACCTTCCCATAAATTCTTAAAGGTGCGGGGGAGTCTTCCAAATGTGGAAATTTCTTTATCTAAAAAGGTAAAAATATGTGTTAGAGCACTGCTCGGTCGAACTCGCAAGCGTTGCTATCTCAATCTTGTTTGTCAAGTTTAGGTGATCAAACTTATAGCTATTTCTCAGATTAGGATATAATGTGTAGTTGAGCTTTAGACTTCACGGCGTTCATTGATTAAAGACGAAGATCTACTGAGGAGAGCTTGGAGGAACTTCATCAACAAAAGATATGTGGAGACTAAAACTTATCTATCACTTAGAAGTCTATTCTACTCTATCTCCTAATGAGACTAAGTCGTATAGTTATTTATACTTTTGTATTATACACATTTGATATTTCGAGCTGAGTGTAACTCGCTTATATATTTCTCGAAATATGTGTTGGAAGCTTTTTGGTTTAGCTACGTTCATCATCATTCTTGACAAGTTTAGTCAAAAGATGATCATGTGGAAATTTCCTTGAAACATCTTACATGATTTGTATGAGACAATTATTTGATGTCGACTTGGAAAGTTTTGTATTGATCATTCGATCACTTGAAAATTACTTATAAGATAATAGTTTTTCTGTGAGACAGTTATTGTCGTCTTTTACGGATGTTTCAATGATTGATATGAGAGTTGAAAACAATTACCTTCGTCTGGATACATCAAAGTATGCGTACCTAGTACGCAAA
This sequence comes from Papaver somniferum, assembly GCF_003573695.1. Classification (NCBI taxonomy): domain Eukaryota; kingdom Viridiplantae; phylum Streptophyta; class Magnoliopsida; order Ranunculales; family Papaveraceae; genus Papaver; species Papaver somniferum. The sequence continues at coordinate 31,096,495 of NC_039365.1, forward strand.
TTGTTCTCGTATGATTCAGGTCCAGAAACCAAGTTTGCGTATCTAGTATGCGAACAGTTTTAACTGAGAATTCCGGGAACCAAGTTTGCGTACCTAGTATGTGAACCGTTCTACCTGAGTTAGGTCCGGGACTGCTGTTTGCTTACCCGTTAGCTCGATAATGGTCGTCGTTGATCGTTTTTCGAAGTATGCTCATTCCCTATCCCCATTCTTGTAAGTCATACGTTGTAGAGGATTTATTCTTCAAGAATGTAGTGAATTATTGGGAACTTCCTCAAGATATTGTGAGTGATAGAGACTCGCGATATACAAGCAGATTTTGGACTGCCTTGTTCGTATTTCTTGGATCTGAACTAAAGTTTTCTACTAGAAATCACCCCCAAAATGATGTTCAGACCGAGACGGTAAATGCATTTCTAGAAGAGTAATTGCGTCATTATGTGATGTCAAGCTAGGGAAATTAGGTGGCGTTGTTCGATACAACCCAATTTTGTTACAATTTGCACAAGAGTTCATCAACAGAGTTGAGTCCTTTTGAGTTAACAACAGTCCAACAACCATTAACCTATCATGAGGTGCCAAAGGCTAAGAATCAAGGATCTTGTCCAGCAACACATCGTTGTGCAAGGTCTAAAATGGAGATGATTGAGCAAGTGCGTGACAGTTTTCCCAAGGTGGTGAGACGAATGAAGAAGTATGCTGATTTACGTCGTAGAAATGTGGAATTTAAGGTGGGAGATATGGTGTTGTTGAATCTAACGCCCCAAATTCGGAAGAAGATTTCTAGCAAGACAGTGCATGTAGGCCTAATTCCAAGGTACGGTGGTCGTTTTGAAGTGATGAAAAGAGTTGGTAAGGTGGTTTACAAACTCGTTTTGCCGGAACGATTGAAAGTGCATCCCATTTTTCATGTCAGCTTTTTGAAAAAGTAACATCTTGATTTGCTGGACATTTCAAGACAACAAGTGAAGCGTGCACCACCAGTAATCAGATCTCAATTCCACAAGCAAGTTGAGGCTATACTTGATGATCGAGTTGAGGGGAAAAACAAGAATAATAAGAGAACTTATTATTTGGTAAAGTGGCTTGGCTTAATTACCATACTTCGAAGCTTCTTGGGAGAAGGATACTAGATTGTGGCAATTTGAATAACAATTTCAGGCTTACCTACATCGAAAAGAATTGACGAGGGCGTCGAGTTCAGCTGGTGGGAGAGGTCTATGACCGGTCGGTCAAGTGGCCTAGATATAATGTGCAACAGTTATGCATTATTGGAAACATGACATATTCCAGAAATGCGGTGGCGCATTCAGAGTTGCATCTAGGAAAAGGCATGTGCCAAACAGGGTTTTACCATGGCCAATGATGCGAAATTAGCATCAAGAGATGCCAAATGAGTTTGACATATAAACTGTATGCATGTACCGTGCAGGCATTCAAGCAAGACATACATTAGCACACTTATATCATTGAGAGAATGATGCTCAACAATGATTGTGGGACTTTTGCTGGTGAAAGCAATCATTGTGCAACAAGGCTATATGACATGTGCCGGGTGTTGATACATGAAAATTATTACCCCTTAGCAGGGCTAGGGAGCCTCTAGAGGAAGGAAAGGCCCAAGGTAAAACATTGGGGACTTGGGGACTAGATCCTAAACCCACTAGTGGATGCCCATGAGAAGGAAAGGGTTGTATTAGAGAAGGAGTGACATTAGTAGTAATTAAGGAGGTTTAGGACATGTGGGATGATGTCATAAAAACAAGGGATTTTGGGATAGTCTATAAAAGGAAGTACATAGTACAATGGAAAGCAAGTTCTCTTTCATACCATTCCTAGAAAGTGTTGTCATTAGGTGGGACTAGGACGGTTATAACCAAAATCAGATTTCACCCTTCAACATTTGGCGACCACACCTGGAGGCTCGTGCCTAGCCCACCATGACACAACAATGAAGCACTAGCGCAGGCGCGTCGAAAAACCAACCAACCATCCGACCTAACCTCGATGAAGTAATAATAGAGGAGCGAAACGAAGATAGTGAGGAAGAGATACTAATACAAGACATGGTCACGAAACCAACACGCAAACCTCAGGATCGAGAGGCGATAACAACACAAGGGAAAGACACACAACGAGTAACCCTGGTTCTACATTCCCCATCTCTAACGCTGCAAGACATACATAAAGAATTCGAGGAGCGCGCTCAAAGGAAACAGGAGCTAAAGAAATGGATAGATCAAGCCACGACGATGGACCAGGGTATCACTGAAGGTACAACAGTAAAATAAAAATGCAAGGGTAACTAGACGAGGACAATGTCACAAGAAGTCGTAGCAGAATACCTAGAGACAAACTACTTCGTGGTAAAACAAGACAATTACGGTTCCAAGAGCAACCCCTACCCAGCGTGCATCAGTGAATACCAATACCCATAGGGTTAGTTACATATCTCCAAAATTCAAAGTATACGACGGACATGGGAATGCGCGGGAACATCTTAGCCGATTCTTGTCAGCAATGAATGATAGAGTCTCTGATGGAAATTTATGTATGAGAGAATTCCCGAAGTCACTCACAGGCACGACGTTCACCTGGTACGATAACTTAAAAACGGAAAGCCTAAACTCGTGACAGACCATGTCCACTCTCAATCTCATAAAATTTATTCAGCTAAGAGAAAGGTCACATCAATAGACCTGAGCAGGTGTGGCCAGAGAACGGGTAAAGAAATAGGGAAATACATCTTCCGATTTCGGTATCTCATGCTGGACTACCATGAAGACATTAGTGAAGAAGCACTAGTCAAAATTTGCATACGCGGAATGACGTCTGCTTTTAAAAGGAGCCTGATCAACTTCAGATTTCAAACTTTCATCGAACTGGATGAAGCGACGGAACTAATTGTTGACTGCATTGAAGAGACACATATAGACCATCCATGGCATTACACGATCAACATTGTATCTGAAATGAAGCCCAGTGTAAGGCACAACACCGGTAAGGGAAGGAAGAACCCATTCCAGATTACTGAGAGGAAACAGGGGGGGGGGGGGG